>NW_027436403.1:300000-564840 GCF_964199755.1 Larus michahellis | reverse complement strand
GTGGGGCAGAGACAGGGAAGTGGGGTGATGTGGGGCAGGCCGTGGGGCACCGTGGGGCCGGTGGCCACCATACCCCCCTCTCCCCCACCCCCCCGCGACACTCCGGCGTGACGTCCCGGTGACGTCACGCCCCGGTCCCGGTGGGCGGGGCGGGGGGGGCTCCGGTGGCCCCGCCCCTCCCCCCACTGGCCAGCGGGGGCCACCGGGGCCACCCCGCGCCCCAACCCCCCCCCTCCCCCCCCGCGGTGGCCCCGGAAATGGCGCGATTCCTCCCGCACTTCCCCTTTTCCGCCTCTTTTTTCCCCTTTTTCGGCCGTTTTCGCCCCGTTGCCGCGGCGACCCGGGGGGGCGGGGGGGGGCGGTGGCCACCCGCGTGTCCCCGGGCCCCCGCCATGGCGCCCCTCCTGCTGCTCCCGCTGCTGGGTGAGCCCCGAAATCCCCCTTTTCCTCCCCAATTCCGCCCTTCTCCCGCCCGTTTCCCCCCGCCCCGCTGCCCCCCCCCGCAAAATCCTCATTTTTTGCCCCAAAGCGGGGCTTCTCCCCCCCGCTTCTTCCCCTTTTTGCCCCATTTCCTCGCTTTTTTTCCCCCCCAATAGTCCCTTTTTTCCCCAGAGTCCTTTTTTTTCCCCCAAATAAGCCCTTTTCCCCCCAATTTCTTCCCTTTTCCCCCAAATATTCCCTTTCCCCCCGTTTTTCCCCCAATTTCTTCTCTTTTCCCCCCTATTTCTTTGCCTTTTCTCTCCAATTTCTCCACTTTTCCCCCAAAATATTCCCACTTTTTCCCAGTTTCTTCCCTTTTCCCCCCATTTCTGCACTTTTTCTCCCCATTTCTTCACTCTTTCCCCCGTAACTTCCCTTTTTTCTCCATTTCTTCACTTTTCCCAGTTTCTCTCCTTCCCCCCATATTTTCCCTTTTCCCCCAAAATATTCCCTTCCCCCTCCATTTCTTTACTTTTCCCCCAAAATATTCCCTTTCCCCCCATTTTCTTCCCTTTTTCCCCCCATTTCTTCACTTTTTCTCCCCATTTCTGCTCTTTTGCCCCCAAAATATTCCTTTTTTCTCCCCATCTCTTTCCTCTTTTCCCCCATTTTTTCCCCTTTCCCCCAAATAGTCCCATTTTCCCCAATTTCCTCCCTTTTTCCCCCAATTTATTAACTTTTTTTTCCCCCCAATTTCTCCCCTTTTCCCCCCAACCGGTCCCATTTTTCCTGTTTCCGGCCCTTTTTCCCTCAAATCTCCCCTCCCCAGCCGGGCTCCAGCTGCAGCTCCCGCCGCCGGCCGCAGGTAACACTTTTGGGGCAAAACCCCCAGTTTCCAGCCCCACCCCCCCAAAAAAAAATCACTATTTTTAGTTCAATTGCGACAAAAATAGCCATTTTTAGCTCTATTGAGCCCAAAATGGCCATTTTTGCGTCAACCAGGTGGTTCCTCCTCAACCTCCCCCTTCTCCCACCTCCTCCTGCCCCCCCGAAATCACCATTTTGGGGTCAATCGGGACAAGAAGAGCCATTTTTAGGTCAACTGTGCTGAAAAGAGCCATTTTGGGGCTCAAATGGGCCAGAAGTTGGCCATTTTTGGCTCCGCTGAGCCCAAAATGTCCATTTTTGCGTCAGTGGGGCGGTTCCTCCTCAACCTCCTTCTCCTCCCACCACCAAAAATACCAACTTTGGGGTCAATCAAGCCAAAACCGGCCATTTTTGGGTCAACTGGGTGGTTCCTCCTCAACCTCCTTCTTCTCCCACCTCCCCCATCCTCAAAAATCCCCATTTTTGGGACAGTCGAGATGGAAAATGGCCATTTTTGGGTCAACTGGGTGGTTTCTCCTCAACCTCCTTCTCCTTCCAACTCCTCCCACCCACCAAAAATCACCATTTTGGGGTCAGTCAGGCCAAAAAGAGCCATTTTTGGGTCAACCGTGCCAAAAATCACCATTTTGGGGCTCAAATGGGCCAGAAGTTGGCCATCTTGGGCTTGATCAAGCCCAAAATGGCCACTGTTGGGCCACTCAGGTGGCTCCTCCTCAACCTCCTCCTCCCCCACCTCCTCCTCCCGCCCCGAAATCCCCATTTTTGGCTCAAGTGTGCCCCAAAATCGCCATCTTCCCCCCTCCGTTGGCCTCTCCTTCCTTCCTTCCTTCCCGCAGCCCTCCCTCCTCCTCCTCCTCCTGCCCCCCCTGCCCCCTCCCTCACGGTGACGCCGCAGAAGAGCCTCTACCTCATCGGTGACGTCGTGGCACTGCGCTGCGCTGCCCCCCCGGGGGCGGGGGAGGTGCGGGGCTTCCAGCTGTGGGGCGCGGGGGGCCGGGCGGTGGAGGCCACCTCGAGGAAGAGGAGCCACGTCTTCAGCCTCAGCCTCGAGGGGCCGCGGGACGGGGGGTGGCACCGCTGCAGCTACAGCGTGGCCGGGCCCCTGCGCCGGCCCCTGCGCTCCCTCGAGAGCCCCCCCGTGCCCGTCCCTGTCAAAGGTAAGGGGCCCACGGCCGTGGGGCTGGACCTCCATCCGTGGGGCTGGACCTCCACCTGTGGGGACAGACCCAGATCCATGGGGCTGAAGCTCAGTCCCTGGGGACGGACCTCGATCCATGGGGGAGGGGGGACGTGGTGGACTGGGGAGGGGATCCAGGTGGCCAGGAGACCCACATCTATGGGGCGGGACCCACATCTATGGGGCTGGACCACGATCCATGGGGGAGGGGGAACGTGGTGGACTGGGGAGGGGACACAGGTAGCCAGGAGACCCACATCTATGGGGCAGGACCCACATCTATGGGGCGGGACCATGATCCATGGGGCAGAGAGGACCCAGGTGGCCAGGGAAGGGACCCAGATGGGGGACCAGGCATCCGGGGGGACCCACATCTGTGGGGCAGAAGGGACCCAGATGTCCAGGGGGACCCGCATCTGTGGGGCAGAGGGGACCCAGGCATCCGGGGGGGACCCCCATCATCTATGGGGCAGAGACCACTCCCTCCCCCCAGCCCCACAACCCCCCATTTCCCCACAACCCCCCCCCAGCCCCATGGCATGAGAAACACCACACCACTCCCCCCCCCCCCGAAACTCTCCAAAAACGTGTCTTTGGGGGGGTTTGGGGCGTTTCCTCCCCAGAGCGCCCCCCTGCCCCCCGGCTGAGCGCGCAGCCGTGGGGCGGGAGGGCCATGGCAGGGCAGCCCCTGCTCCTGCGCTGCGACGCGCCCCCCGCGCCCGCCCGCCCCCGACGCTTCCGCCTGCGCCGTGGGGTCGGCGCGGTCACGGCCAACGGCACCGGGGTCAGCGTGGTCAACGGCACCGACGTCGAGGTCAAGGTCAACGGCAGCTGGGCGGCTACCTGGGCCCTGCCCCGGGCCACCCCCGGCCTGGGGGGCAACTACAGCTGCGGCTACGAGCAGGAGGAGGCTCCCGGCCGCTGGGTGGCGTCCTGGGCCAGCCCCCCCCTGGAGGTGGTGGTCGAAGGTGGGGGGGGTGGCACTTTTGGGGGGAAATGCGGGGTTTGGGGGGGGGGGGGGGGGGGGAGATGGCAGCAGCAGGGGGGTGGCCACCGGCGGGGGGGGCAGTGGCCAACGGGGCCTCCTGGCAGCCAACTGTTGGCCAACGGCGGGTGGGAAACAGGGGGATTTGGGTGGTTCCTCCTCAAAATTCGGCTCCAGCTGCACCAAAAATGGTCGGGTTTAGAGCAATTGGGCCCACGATAGACGCTTTTAGATCAATCAGGCCTCAAAATAGACATTTTTAGATTGAGCAGGCCCAAAATGGCCGGTTTAAGATCAATTAGGCCCCAAAATACACGTTTTTGGATCAATCAGGCCCAAAATGGCTGGTTGTAGCTCAAATGGGACCAAAAATAGGTGTTTTTAGCTTAAGCGGGCCCAAAAAGAGGCCGTTTTAGATCAAGCAGGCCCAAAAGGAGCCATTTTTAGATCACGCAGGCCCCAAAATAGGTGGTTTTAGATCAATCAGGCCACAAAATAGGCAGTTTTAGCTCAATCAGGCCAAAAATGGCCATTTTGGGGTGACTCGGGCCCAAAAGAGGTGGTTTTGGGTCAGTACAGGAGGCGGCCACCGGCAGGGGGGGCAGTGGCCAACAGGGCCTCCTGGCACCCAACTGTTGGCCAACGCAGGGAGGGACACGTGGGGATTTGGGTGGTTTCTCCTCAAAATTCGGCCCCAGACACACCAAAAATGGCAGGTTTTAGCTCGAGCAGACACAATAATAGACATTTTTATATTGAGCAGGCCCAAAATGGCGAGTTTTAGATCAGTCGGGCCCCAAAATAGGTGGTTTTAGATTAAGCAGGCCCAAAATGGCCCGTTTTAGATCAATTAGGCCAAAAATCGGTGGGTTTAGATCAATCAGGCCCAAAATGTCTGTTTTTAGCTTAAGTGGGCCCAAAAATAGGCATTTTTAGCTCAAGCAGGCTCAAAAAGAAGCCATTTTAGATCAGGCATGCCCAAAAGAAGCCATTTTTAGATCAATTGAGCCCAAAATTGCCATTTTTAGCTCAAGCAGGCCCCAAAACAGGCAGTTTTAGCTCAATCGGGCACCAAAATAGGCAGTTTCAGCTCAGTTGGGCCCCAAAATGGCCATTTTTAGCTCAATCGGGCCCCAAAATGGACATTTTTAGCTCAATCGGGCCCCAAAATGGACATTTTTAGCTCAATCGGGCCCCAAAATAAGTGTTTTTAGCTCAATCGGGCCCCCGAAAAGACGATTTCAGCTCAATCGGGCCCCAAAATAGGCAGTTTCAGCTCAATCGAGCCAAAAATGGCCATTTTGGGGTGACTCAGGCCCAAAAGAGGTGGTTTTGGGTCAGCATGCGGGGAGGCCTCAGGGCAGCCACCGGGGGGGGGGGGGGGGGCCACCGGCAGGGGGGGGCAGTGGCCAACAGGGCCTCCTGGCGCCCAACTGTTGGCCAATGGTGGGTGGGAAACAGGGGGATTTGGGTGGTTTCTCCTCAAAATTTGGCTCCAGCTGCACCAAAAATGGTCGGGTTTAGAGCAATTGGGCCCAAAATAGACGGTTTTAGATTGAGCAGGCCCAAAAAGAGGCGGTTTTAGTTCAAGCGGGCCCAAAAAGAGGCGGTTTTAGCTCAAGCGGGCCACAAAATAGGCGGTTTTAGCTCAAGCGGGCCACAAAATAGGCGGTTTTAGCTCAAGCGGGCCACAAAATAGGCGGTTTTAGCTCAAGCGGGCCACAAAATAGGCGGTTTTAGCTCAAGCGGGCCACAAAATGGACATTTTTGGGTAACTTGGGCCCAAAAGAGGTGGGTTTGGGTCAGCGCGGGGGGAGGCCTCAGTGCAGTCCTGGGGAGTGGCCACTGGCGGAGGGGGGCGGTGGCCAACGGGGCCTCCTGGCGTCCAACTGTTGGCCAACGGGCGTGGGAAATGTGCGGACTTGGGTGGTTTCTCCTCAAAACTCGGCTCCAGCCGGACAAAAAAGGCATGTTTTAGCTCGAGCAGACCCAAAATAGACATTTTTAGATTGAGCAGGCCCAAAAATAGGCGGTTTTAGATCAATCGGGCCCAAAATGGCTGGTTTTAGCTCAAGCAGGCCCCAAAATAGGCATTTTTAGCTTGGCAGGCCCAAAAATATGCCATTTTAGATCAAGTAGGCCCAAAAGGAACCATTTTTAGATCAACCAGGCCCCAAAATAGACGTTTTTAGCTCAGTTGCCCAAAACGGCCATTTTTAGCTCAATCAGGCCCCAAAATAGGTGGTTTTAGATCAATCAAACCCAAAAGCTTTTTAGCTTAAGCAGACCCAAAAATAGAAAGTTTTAGCTCAAGCAGGCCCGAAAATAGCAAGTTTTAGCTTAATTGGGCCCAAACCCACCTAGTTTTAGCTCAATTGGGCCCCAAACTAGCCATTTTAAGATCAAGCGGACCCCAAAATAGCCATTTTTTCCTCAATTGGGCCCCAAAATAGGCAGGTTTAGATCCATCAGGCCCAAAAATGGCCATTTTTAGTTCAACTGGGCCCCAAAATGGCCATTTTTTGCTCAATTTGCTCAAAAATAGGTGGTTTGGGCTGAATTGGTCCAGAAAATAGTCATTTCCAGATCAATCAGCTGCAAAAATAGGCGTTTTAAGATGAATCGGGCCCGAAATAACCATTTTTAGCTCCATTGGGCCCAAAAATAGATGGTTTTAGCTCAATCACGGGGGTTCTCCTCAACCTGCCCCTCCCCCACCCCCTCCAGCACCAAAAATCCCCATTTTGGGGTCAACTGGGTGGTTTCTCCTCAACTTGTCCCTCCCCCACTTCCTCCAGCCACCAAAAATCCCCATTTTGGGGTCAATCAGGCCCCAAAATCACCATTTTTGGGTCAATTGGGCCAAACCCAGCCATTTTTGGGTCAACCGCGCCAAAAATAGCCATTTTGGGGTCAACTGGGTGGTTTCTCCTCAACCTGCCCCTCCCCCACCTCCTCCAGCTACCAACCATTTTGGGGTCAATCGAGCCCCAAAATTGCCATTTTTGGGTCAACTGGGACAAAAATCGCCAGGTTTGGGTCAACTGGGCGGTTCCTCCTCCTCCTCCCACCGCCCCCACCCTCAAAAATCACCATTTGTGGGTCCACTGGGATGAAAAATCGCCGGTTTTGGGTCAACCTCTCCAAACCCAACCTTTTTTGGGTGAACCGTGCCAAAAATCGCCATTTTGGGGTGAACCAGGTGCTTCCTCCTCCCCCTCCCTCCCCCCCCCAACCCCACCCACTTTTGCCTCAATGGGGCAGTTCCTCCCCGACCTTCTCCTCCCCGCCCCCCCAAGCAAAAATCCCCATTTTTACCTCCCCGACACGGATTTTGGGTGTTTTCTCCCCGATCTGTCCCCGCAGAGGCCGCCCCGCCCCCGCAGCTGGAGTCGGTGCCCCCCGGGGGGGTGGTGGGGGCAGGGCAGCCCCTGGCCCTCACCTGCCGCGCGCCGCAGGGCCACTTCCCCCGGCGCTTCCGCTTCTACCGCGACGGCGCCGAGCTGCACCAGTGGGAGCCCCAAACTGCCGGGATTTCGGCCCAAATTCACGTCCCCCACGTCCCCCCCGCCTTCGGGGGCAGGTTCAGCTGCCGGGTGGAGGAGGACGCGGGGGGGACCTGGGTGCTGTCACCCCCCAGCCCCGCCCTGCAGGTCACCGTGGAAGGTAGGTCTGGAGAACTTACGCCCAAAATTACCCAAAAAATCGGGGAAAATGGGAGGGGAAAAAGGGTGGGAACCACCCGCCGTGGCCACCAGCAGGACGTAGAGGTGGGTCATCACCTTGTGGTTGCCGTCTCCTGGTGGCCACCAAAACAAAATAGAGGTGGCCCGCCATCTTCTGCTGGCTACCACAACAACATGGTGGTGGGTCACCATCTCCTGGTAGCCTCAGCATCTCCTGGTGGCCGCCAGACAAAGATGGAGGCGGCCCACTGTCTCCTATCTGCCACCAGAAGGACCTGGAGGTGGCTCACCATCTCGTGGTGGCCACCAGAAGGAGATGGACGTGAGCCACCACCACCTGGTGGCCACCAGATGGAGGTGGTCCACCATCTCCTAGTGGCCACCAGAAGGACATGGAGGTGGCCCACTCCCCCTGATGGCCACCAAGCCCCACCTGAGGTGTCCCCAAGCCCTTGGGGACTTTCCCATTGCCCACACCGCCTTGGGGCCAGCTGGGGAGGACCATGGTTGCCCACAAGCACCTTCTGGTGGCCCAAATTGGGGGGGAAAATGGCCGTTTTGGAGGGGGGGGTGGGGCTACGAGGTGGAAACCGGGTGGCCCCCCAACTCAGGGATCAGTGGGGGGGGAGCAGGGGGGGCAACTTGTGGGGCAGAAGCGGTGGCCTTACCTTCTCTTTCAGTGGCCTTTCTCTCACCTAGTTGGCTTCCAGTTGGTCCCGGTGGTGGCCGGGTGCGCAGCGGGCGGCGCCGCGGGGCTCCTGGGGGTCCTACTGGCCATTGGGCTATGGCGCCGGCGCCGAGGTGAGCCATGGGGTGGGGACGCAAGCCACTGCCCCCAAACGGTGGCCAAACTGGTGGCCCAACCCCTTGCCCCCCATTTCCCCCACAGGCAGTGCCCACTGGAAGGGGCTCCGTGACAGCGAAGTCCCCGGCGGCTACCCCATGGCCACCGTCAGCCACTAGCCACAAGGGGGACCCGCGCCAGCCCCACGGGGCAGAGCAGAGGAGAACCCGGCTGGTGGCTCTGTGGTAACCCCCGCGGGCAAGTCCCCCGGGCAATAAAGTGGACAACTTGCCCACTTGGCCCTTAATTTGCCCATTTTCCCCCTCAACTCGCCCATTCTGCCCAACGAAATGGCGGCCGGCCCCTTAAAATGGCGGCGCCGCGCCCCCCCAATCTCGCACGTGCCCGACGCACTGCGCACGCGCGTGACGCAACCCACCCACCCCACCCCCCTCCCCTAGGGGTGGTGGGGGAGCGGCGCGGAGGGGTTTCCGCAATGAGTCCCTGTCAGGAGGCGGAAGGGCCCATGCTGCGCGCTGAGTCCCTTTAAAGAGGCGGAGGGAGCCGCGCTTGCGCACTGCCGTCGCGGCGGCCGCCGCCGGGACGGGGCTCCGTAAGGGCCGCCGCTTTATTCAGTTTTCGCGGGGGAGGGGAGGATTAAAAGTCGCTTTTGGTGCCGGGAACGGGGTCTCCATGCGGGGTCGGAGGTGGCTCTGGCGGCGGCGGCGGCGGCGGCGGCGGTGGCCGTGGCGGCGGGCGAGCGATCCCTGAGGCGGGTTGGGGGTCCTGGGGGGGGTGCGTCTCAGGGGGCTATTGGGGATCTTAGAAGGTCCCAGAGGCTCCTTGGAGGGTGTGTGTCTCTCAGGGGTGTACTGGAGTCCCAGAGGGTCTTGGGCCGTCCTGGGAGGGTCTCTAGGGGGTGTCGGGAGGAATTGGGGGGGGTCTCAGGGGGGTGTTGGGGATCTTAGTCACAGAGGCTCTTGGGGGGGCCTCAGGGGGGTACTGGGGTCCCAGACGGGCTTGGGGGGTCCTGAGGGTGGGAGGTTTCAGGGGGGTATTGGGGGGTCCTGAGAGGTGTCAGGAGGAATTGGGGGCGGGTCGCAAGGGGTTCAGGGGAGGACGCAGGGGGTCCTTGGGGGGGGGTCCAAGGAGGAATTGGGAGATCCCAGAGGCGCGGGGGGGGGACCTCTCAGTGGGGTGTGGGGGGATCCTGAAGGGGGGGGGGCAGGAGGAATTGGAGGGTTCTGGGGGGGTCTCAGGGGAGTCCTGAGTGCCTTAGGAGGAATTGGGGGGTACTGGGGGATCCAGGAGGAACTGAGGGGGTTTAGACGGTCCAGGGGGTGGTTTAGGTGGATATTGGGGGGCTGGGGGGGTCCCAGAGGATATGGGGGGGGCGTCAAGTGAGACTTTGTGGGGTCCTGGATGGGTCCTGGGGTGCCCTAGGGAGGTTTGGGGGGGGCTAGGTATAGGGGCATCCTGGGGGAGATTGGGGGGTGGGCTGAGGGGTTATTTTGAGGGGATCTCGGGGGGTCTGGGGCATCCCGGGGGGGGTTGGGGGGTCCTGGGTGGATTTTTTGGGGGGGCTTGGGTGGGCTTTGGGTGTCTCTGGGGGTGTCCTGTCTGGGTTTGAGGGCTTTTTGGGGCATCCTAAAGGGGTTTGGGGGGTCCTGGATGGATCTGGGGGGGGGCGGGCTGGTTTTGGGGCTTCCCAGAGGCTTTTGAGGGTCCCTGGGGGATTCAGAGTGGTCTTGGGTGGATTTTGGGGTGGTCCCGGGGGGTTTTGGCAGGTTATGGGGGGCTTTTGGAGGTTCCGGGCTGACTTTTTTTGGGGGTGTTGGGGTCCCTGGGTGATTTTTGAAGGTCCAGAGGTGGTTTTGGGGCATCCCAGGGGATTTTGGGGATCCCTGGGGTGATTTGGGGGGCTCTCAGGGTGGTTTTGGGGCATCCCAGGGGGTTTGGGGGCCGGGGCCTGGCTGGATTTGGGGGATTTCAGGGGGGTCCTGGGTGGATTTGGGGGGGGATCCTGGCTGGATCTGGAGGGGTTCTGGGGAGTCTTGGCTGGATTTGGGGGATGTGGGGGGGTTTAAGGGGGGTTCTGGAAAGTCTTGGGTGAGTTTTAGGGGTCCCTGGGGGATTCTGGGAGGTCTTGGCTGGATTTTGCGGGGGTCCTGGATACGTTTTGGGGGGGGGGGGGGGGGTTGGGGCATCCCTAAGGGATCTGGGAGGGGCTAGTGGGGTCCTGTGGGATTTTGGGGGTTCCAGGGTGGTTTTGGGGCATCCCAAGGGGTTTGGGGGGGATCCTGGGGGGTTTAAGGGGGTCCCAGGGGGATTTCGGGGGTCTTGGGGGGGGGGGCCTTGGCCCTCCATCCCAAGCCGCGCCCCCTTCCTGTAGACCATGCCCACAACCCCTAGGCCACGCCCCCAAAGTCACACCCAATGGGGTTGGTGCAGGGGAGGAGCCCCCAAAGGTGTTACTGTGGGGTCACAAACCAGGCTCCCTTGGTCCTGGCCACGCCCTCTTCCCCAAGGCCACACCCCCTGTGCACCCTGTGACATCATGTGTGACCTCACAAAGGGGTGGTGTCATCACATGTGGCAGGGGGGTGGTAAACCCGCGGAGCGATCAGTTACCCCGCTGGGCACTAATTACCCTTCCGGGGTCATTAGTTAGTTTTCTGGGGTAATTACATGCTTAGGGGTAGTTATCCTGGGGTAATTACCCACTGGGGGGTCAAAAGGTCAAGTTGGGGGCCAGTGGGGGGTCAATGGGGTGAAGTCATGGCATGATGGGGATCAATGGGGGGGTCACAATAGGGCACAGGGGTCACTGGGGTCAAGGGGGCTCAATGGGGTGGAGCCACAGGGTCAATGGGGGGGTCAATGGCGTGAAACCATGGGGTGATGGGGGTCAATGGGGGGTCAAGAGGTCAAGGTGGGGGTCGACAGGGTCACTGCGGTGAAGCCATGGGGTGATGGAGGTCAATGGGTGGTCAAGATGGGTCACAGGGGTCAATGGCCATTAGTGGGGACAACTGGGGGGTGTCAGGGTGTCAACTGGGGGGTCAACGGGTCAACTTGGGGGTCAGTGGGGCCAAGGGGGGCAACTTGGGGGCCAATGGGGCCAACTGGGGGTGTCGGCAAAGACTCAGAGTGGTCAACCAAGGATTGACCAGGGTCAAGTGGGGCAGCAGTGGGGTGGGGGGCGGGGTCGAGGGGGTTGTGGGGGGCCCCTTATCTACATTCTCTCATCTACAGCCTGAGGAGAAAGAAGAACAGAGTTTGGGAGGAACTGACAAGAACAGGTCGGGAAAGCTGTCGGCTGCAGAGAGATCCCGCTGGAGAGTCGTGGGCTTGTAGGAAGAAGTCGCTTCTGGTTCTCTTCTGAAGCGGCCCCGAGGGCCTGGGCAGTGAGTATTGTGTCCTGGGCATGGGACACGAGGACACAGGAGGGCTTTTGGTGTCAGGGAGATGGAGAAGACTGGCCAGTGGCATTGTGACACCTCTCTTAAACACCTTGGCAAGGCCAGAGCTGTCAGAGAGGTTCCTGGGGCCTTGGAAAAGGCAGACGTGAAACCAGTGTTCCAAAAGGGCAGGAAGGAGGATTGGGACAATTACAGACTGGCCAGCCTCACCAGGGAAGGGGATATGACAAGTCCTCCTGCAGCCATCTGCAGGCACTTGAAGGACAAGCAAGGGATCGCAGAAGACATGTGGGAGGGAAAAGAAGGTGAGTGTTGTGTACCTGGACTTTAGCAAGGCCTTTGGCATCGTCTTCCATAGTCTCCTTATAGCCAGGTTGTTGACAGCCGGGCTGAAGAAGTGCACGATGTGGTGGGTGGGAAGCTGGTTCATTAATGAGGGAGAAACGTCATCTGTGGTACAAAGTCCTTCTGGCAGCCACTTACTAGTGGCATCCATCAAAGACCAGCCCTTGACAATTACTATGGAACATTATTATCTTTCTGTATCATGGCAGAAAATGCACTTTCATCTCCTTTGTAGATGATGCCAAGCTGGGGGAGCCCTTGAGGAATCCCACCCTGTTAGCACTGTTGGTAGCAGGAGAGTTGGGAAGGATGACTGTGGTGGGTTAAACATGGCAGGGCACGGAGCGTCGGGAGGGAGAAGCGTAGAGGGATGGCACCTTTGGGGAGGAGCAGACAGGAGAGGTGACCCAAAGCTGACTAACAGAGAACTCCATCCCACCTGCATCATGCTCAGTATAAAAGCTGAGGGATCACAGGGCTCAGGCTCTTTTTCCAATGTCAGATGCCAGCTGGAGGAGCGGTGCTAGAGGAGGCTGGGAAGCAAAAGCGTGGTTGTGATGTGACAATTCAGGGCAGCACTTGGCCAGGGGCTGGTCCCAGGGAAATGGTGCTGGAGCCCCGGTGGTCCTGCTGTGGCCGGGACATTAATGGCCCGTCGGAGCAGGGCGGGGGCTGGTGCACAAGGAGATGCCCTGAGCAGGAGAGGGAAAAAACTAAATGCCCCAAGTGGGGCAGGAGCGAAGCCAGTCACCCCGATTTCAGCAGAGACACAAAGAGCCACCTTGAGCGGGGCAGGAGTAAATCCAGGCACCTGGTGTAGGGCAGGGGCAAAAGAGCGGGGAAAAAACATCTGTCCTGAGATGACATGATGAAAAGAAGCCACCCAAGGATGGCTGAGGCCACACTGGAAGCCCAAAGCGAAGGATAAAAAGAAGAAAGCCTCCCTGAGTGGAGCAGGAGGAAAACTCCCTGCCCTGAGCTGAGCAGGAGGAACTCACTGCCCTGAGCAAGAGTGGGGAAAACTAGAGGACGCAGGCGGTGCAGGGGCCCAACTGGCGAGCTCAAGGTGGGCAGGAATAGCAACCAGCTGCCTCGTTGGGGCAGAAGAAACAGTCACTGCCCTCCAGGGGGCTCGAGGGGTTAAACCAGATGCTAAAAAGCCACCCAGAAAAGGCTTTTTGGAGCTGCAGGGTGGGAGAGCAGCTGGGTGGGGGCCTGGCGGCCACCCAAGGTCCACCCAGTGCGGTTGCTCAAGGTGGTTCTTTGGTGGTGCTTGTTCAGAGTCAGCCTGTGTCCAGCCCTTGGCCAGCAGTGCCTGGGGCAGCCCAACAGCTGCCGGCTGGTGGCCCCAGGAGGCGCCCGGGCTGTGGCGGCTGCGGGGCCGCAGTGCGTTCCCATGCGTGTGGGGGTGGCCCCTGTCACAAAGGGGCAGTGATGCAGCACCCGCCTGCTGCTTGTGAGCTCACCTGGCCAGGGCTTGCCATCCTCAAGAGCGGGCCAGCCAAAGCTCCTTGGGCTGAGCTGGCCTTGGGACAACTCAGCTCCTTCCTTTGCCATTTGCTTGGCTGCTTTTTCCCAACCATTGATCGTTTACTGCCCACTTCTCCTCAACCTCCATCCTCTTCCAAAGGTAACGATGATTTGACCTTCAGGACAGATCATACAGGAGGTAGATATGGGATCAAAGTATCGGCTGGTCTATACCTTCGGGATGGTAGGATGAGCTCTTACAGCTTTATAGCCTGGCCAGATACGCACTATGGGTAGAGTTCCTATTTGCTAATTGTTATTTCTTCAACATATCCTAGGATGGGTACGTGGGGGTGGCAGTGTACTGTGAGGCTTTGGGCTCCGTCTGGAATGAGAAGCAGCACATCCTGACAGATGCGGTAGGAAGGGAGACAGAAAAGGAGCACAGCAAAGGCAGCTGTTAAAGCAGCGGCTGAAAGCCGGTCCTTCCTGCGTCCAAGGGGGCAAAGTGTGGGCTGGAGAACCAGAGGGCTCTGCTGCTAATGCCAGCCAGAGGGAAGCAGCAGGTCCTCTTCAGAGAAGGTGACACCCAGCGCAGTCTTCCCAAAGGGCCTTGGTAACTGCTGTCAGTTGGAGTCCTGTGACAGGGACAGCAGGGCCACCAGCCTGCGGCTCTGCAGTGGTTGTGAATCCCCAAAGGATGCCTGGACTTGGGTTTTCACTGCCAAATTGGCATTGTTTGTAGAAACATCTTGATTAGATGTTCATTTCAGGTCTTAGTGTGCCAGGTAGACCAAAGAATGAGGCTGCAGATGTTCCTTCAAACAATTCCCCTTGATCCTCTCCTTAGCAACTGCTCAGCGACTATCTACAGTCATCCTCAGCGACAGAGCCAGTACGTAAAGCTTGATTACCTACCGAGCCATGGTTAACTTTAAATTTGATGATGGATATCAGGGCTTGTGCACAGGTCAGGGATAATCCAAAGCTGCCGAACAGGAACCACTCGCTCGAGTGGAAATAATTGGTGTCTCGTTGCCTGTGGGAGGGAAGGGAGATTAAGAGTCCATCCAAACGAACATCTCGCTGTTAGAGATGGGTCTGGAGAGCTCACAGCCAAAAGATGTTCACTGAGGGTAGTCGTGGCAGCTCGCCGCACAGAGCAATGTGCTGCGGCTGGTTTGGGGACTAAATATCTCCAAAGCTTGGGGTTCATTGATGTTGTGCTTTCCCACAGGTGGGGCCATGTCCTGAGGGGTTGCTGCTGCCTCGTGCGTCAGGCCCAGGGGACCATCAGCCCTCGGGATGGGGCATTTCTCATGTGTGGAGAAATTCTCTAACTCTGTGGGATTTGGGGGAGCGTGGAAATTCCAAGGCAATAGTTGGGGGTGTGCAAGGATGGAGATGGCAAGGAAGGCTAAAGGACGGTCTCAGCGGAATGATCTGTCTCAGCGGAATGTTTTGTCTTTCAGGCAGAGCAGCCAGGGACTTTGGGTTTTGTCTGATAAAGGATAGCACTAAAATCCACATTCAGTCATGAGTTGTGGCCCAGCAGTCAGAATAAGAGCAAACGCTGGGAAAAATGGAGGATGAGGGAACCACAGTTGGGGAGTCGGTGGGAGGTTGGTGCAGCGCCTGGGCTGTGCAGGCCCTCACAGTTGACATCGACCTTCTCCCTATCGCTTGGCCAATTCTGCTGAAGTCAACAGCATGGTTGTTATGGCCAGAGGATACCCCATGTTGGCCAGAAACACAACAAAATGCCCAGTGAAGCACTGGCTGTGCTTACGTCATAAAGAGTGTTGCCGGCCTCCCGCGTTCTACACAACATTTCGACGCAGTTCTTGCTCGGTGGCCACAGCTCTTGCAGCTCACTGCTGCTCTGGGAGTGAACCTCGCCAGTTTGGTCAGGTTTTGAGAGAAGGACAGACTTTCTTGCCCGATAGGGTGCAAAAGGACTCTCGGGGCAGCACAGTGATGCCGGTGGTGCTGGGAAGAGACCATGGAAGTTGTTAGAGGAGAGCTAGTCATGCTTTGCTGGGAAAGATGTAACTTATTTAGTGCAGCTCCTCACATCTCCCCTCTTCCTAAGTGTCTCCTGATCGTGCTGTATCTGTTCCCAACTTGCCTTCCTCACCTCCTCTTCCTTACGATTTCAGGCACCTCAATATGGGCAGCCGTTTTCAGGCAGAGCTCCCAAACCTCCAGGACAGATCCCGTTTGGCCGAGGAGGAAGCGGGAGCATCTCTGGGGTGGAAGCCCTGGGGAGACATGGAGATGAACCTGGAAACGCAGGACAAAGGTTTCTCTAACACTTTTCTTCCACAGTCACCCCTGGGATACTGGGGGTCAAAATTTCCTCATTTTCACAGCAGCTTTTTGGACTTTTGGATTCTCTCCCTTCTCTTCTTGACTGCCTTCCCCCCTGGTAGCATTAGAGGGAAGGAGATGGCTCAGTTCTGGCAGGACAGTGACCAAATAATAACCGGTGGTGCTCTCGGCAGCATCCTCCATGAGAAATGGGCGTTTGTAGGTGTCGCACTTCATCTGCTCAAAGCCCCATCCGACCTGGTCTTGAACACCTCCAGAGATGGAGCCTCCAAAACTTCTCTGGGCAAGCTCTTCTTTTCTAGGCTGCTCTCGATCCGTTCTCCACCCAGCCTCGGTTTGTGCTTGGGATGATGTCCTCTTGCAACTTGAAGCTTCAAACACTTTTGGTGGTGGTATCCTCCTTGCTTGGATTTGTCTTGTTTTAATATACTGATCTCTGGGGGATATTTTGTACTGCCTTCATGTTCAAAGGCAAGGGATGATAAAATTGGGGTGGAATGCAGCTCTATCATTCAGTAGTCTCTCTCATTCTGTCTTTAGCACAATATTTAGGTGTGCTTATTTGATGTTTTTTTACCTCTCTAAAATATTTCTTACTTGGTTATGCTTTGTGGAAGGTGAACCTCATTGGTGGCAGATTCTACTTGGCACACAGCTGAGGAGTGTTTTATTTTAATGGTGAATCTGATCATTTACTTTTGTTTGTTCAAAAACAAGACAATCCCTGTTTGCCTGTGTGCAGCAGGTCTCTGAGGAAAGCAGGTGGGAGCTGGTGCAAAGGAGCTGGAACATCCAGCTGCAGACTGCGGTGGAGAAGTGTGATGGAAGGAAAAGGGATGCAAGTCCCAGGTGGCCGATGAGAGCCATGGTGGGGTTGGGGAGGTGAGGAGCAAGGTTGGCCATCCTGTGTCAGACCTCAAGGGACAGCTCTGCCACCAGCCCAGATCTCCTTAGGAGAGACCCTGGATCCATATCAGTCAGAGAATGCTGCTGTCACCTCTTCTCTAAACTGAAACACAATAAACTACACCCCTGAAAAATGAACAGTCTTTTTCATTAGAAGCTCTTTGAAATCTTTCACCATAAGAACACTAGGAAACGTCTCTAATTGACTGTAAAAGAGTAGAAAAGGAAGAGACGTGGTCTGTTCGGGCTTTCCTTCTTGCAATGAGCCCCATGGTGCATTTGGTGCTGAGCCCTTGAGCCTCAGGTTGCACAAAGCTCTCAGGAAGTCAAAGTGAGAAGAAAGAAAGTACCTTGAAGTATGAATGAGTCCCTCTGAGGGCAAACCCTGAGAAAGCCTCCCCAGGGGCTCGTTAGAGCAGCTGAGAGGAGGCCATGATTGCAGGCAGGCAAAGGTGCTGTGCAGGCAGCTGAGCTGCTGAGAAAGCCCTGGCTTTGTTTGATGGAGCAGAAAGGCCAAGCCCTGAGCCCCAGGCCCTGGGAAGGCAGATCCCGCCCCTCCTGCATGGCTCAGGGCTCTTGCTGGGGCAGGGGGAGGTGGGGGGTGTGATGCTGAGCGAAGGACACCGGTGGGACAGTGCCCAGCCTTGCTGGGGGTGTGCAAGGAGGCCATGAGGAGGCCCCCCCAGTGCCTTAGGACAACATGTCTCCTCACAGGCCTTGGTGGCAGAGACCATTGCTGTGCCCAAGGGGACAAAGACTTGCGTTCTCTTGGTGACTTCCAGCCTTGCCAGTGCCCTTTGCCATCTCCACCACAGCTTGTCCTACGCTGTCCCACAGCTGCTTTTCTTACCTGCAGGCTGGAGACACCCATCTCCCTTCCCCACCTTGCTCTCACCCTGGCAGTTCCAGACACTCACTGACGTCTGTCCACCCTCACACTCTGCTCCTTGACACACAAAGACATGGACTCATCTCTGACTCCTTCTGCAGGACTTGTGGAAAGGGATCCTGCTACTGCAGGAAATACAATGGCTGCCATAGGATGGAGGATACCAACTCGCCAGACAGTGATGGGCATCACACACTCGCCATGCCCACCCCCATCCAGGACTGGGGTTAGGGGCCTGGGCATCTTGGCTCTGCTGGAAATCCCTCCAGTGAGTCCAGAAATCCCAAGACATTTCACTGCTGGGAAGGCAAATGCAGTCTGATGCCTTGGGACCATTAGTGTGGATGTCCCACCACCTACGGAAGAGTCCAGGAAAGTTTCCAGGAAGAAGAGACCTCACAGGCACCAAACGCAGACACAAGCCTCATCCTGGCCTAAAAACGTATGCAGAAGGAAATGACCTCACAAACACAGACCCCAGTCATGGGGCCTGCTGCTGGACAATCATGTGCCCAAGGAACCATAACCTCAGAAGCAACCTCTAGCTGTTGGCATGTTCCATACATGCTGGCATGGTCCATCCTGTGTGTTGCATTCATACCCATGCTGCTGGCATGTCCCGTACTTGGGACCTCACAGGAACCAAGCCTGGTCATCAACCCTCTGCTGGCCTAAGGGGTGCTCTGGAACACAGGCCTTCAAACACCCAGGAGCTTGCTCATGGTCTCTCAGGTCCTCAGGCAGCAGCACCCTCACAACTGGCATTCAGGCCATTCGCCTGCTGCGGGGCTATCAAGGACTCGGGCAGACGTGACCTCCAAATCAATAGCTGCCTGCTTCTGGCCTATCAGAGATTGTGGCAGCACTGACCTCCTAACAAACATCCACACCATGTGCCTGCTGCTGGCCTGTCAGGTGCTCATGAAGGAACAGCCTCGTAGGCACCGAACCCAGCCTTGAGCCAGGGGTTGGCCTGCCACCTGCAGAGACAGGGTGACCCCAAAATAGCATCCAAAGCAGATGCCCGCTGTTAGAGCAGCAGTGACCTCACAATAACATGCCAGACCTTGGCCTGCTGCTGGCCTGTTGGGTTCTCAGGCAGAAGGCACCTCACAAGCATCTACCCGAGACATTGCTGGACTGCCATGTCCTCACAGAATTATGTAGATTGAAAGGGATCTTTGGAGATCATCTAGTTCAATCCCCCTGCACTAGAGGGAGTCAGCCAGAGCAGGTCACTTAGGAAGATGTCCAGGCTGGTTTTTAGTATCTCCACAACAGGACACTCCACAGCCTCTCAGGGCCTCCTGTGCCAGGGTCATGTGCCCTTGATGCCGAAACCTGTTTTCTTGAGTTCAGTTGGAATTTCTTATTTTTGAGGATTGAGGCTTAGCGCATCTAGACCTGTCTGGGGATGGTGAGGGACGTGGGCTTCTTCAACCTGGTGAACCTCCTCCAACGAGGGTCACCGTCCAGAAGGGATAACAGCACTCCAAGTATGGGAGAGAGATGGATGGCATATGATGGATATAAACACATGGAAGGATTTGGCTGAAGAGATTATTAGGCTGATGAAAGACCAGGGCATTCTTCCAACTGCCTGAAGCTCAAAGCAGCACCTGGGGAGTTTAGAGGGATGTGCCTGAGCGAGGAGTAAGGGGACGGGCAAACTGGAGAGCAAGGGGAAGGCCGGCCCTGCTGCCCCATTAACGGTCCAATGGCTCCACCATGCTGGAAGCGCATGGGACAGGTGTGGTCAAGGGTGGGGAGACATGGCCCTGGCAAAGTGCCCTGGCAGCCCTCAGGGCTCTGTCCCCCTCAGCCCTCCTCTTTTGGTGGCCTCCCGCAGTGCCTGGGCCACAGATGATATGTGTCCCCTCAGTGCCAGCCCCTCTCTCCAGGCCAGCACAAGAGTCCTGCTCCAGGCACAGAGCAGCCTGCCCAGAGTGGGGGCCTGCAGAAAGAGGTTTCTCCTTATGGATTCCTCCCTGCAGGCACAGAAATGCTCCCTAGCTCTTCTCCAGGGACACCCCTTCTCTTGGGAGAGCCTTTCCCCAGGTGAGCGTGTCCAGGCTGGCCTGGCTGGACATTCCTGGTTCCCACCCCATGCTCCCTGCAGGGCCCTGATCTGGCGGTGCTGCTCTGCAGAGGGAGGGGGCTGTGGTGCCCTGGGGCCATGGGGTGACCCTGCACTGGCCATGCTGGTCAGGATGGGGAACAGACCCAGCCAGAAAGGGATCGCTGCTGCTGAGCCCCCTTCCATCTCCCCTGATTGCTCAGTAGCCAAGGAAACGGCTTGGCAGGACAATGGGGTGTCTTCAGTGTCACAAAGGGTAGGGAAGGGCTGCCCTAGATCAATCCCACAGGGTTTTCAGGACAGTGGGTGAACCATTGTCTAGTCTTCTGTCCTTTTGGCCTGCTGGATCCTGGCATTGCAGGGGCCTTGTTAGTCCTTGGTCTCTTGAGGTTCACCTTTCCTTCAAGGACACTCCGCCTTGGATGGTCACTCATTTGATGAGGTGCCAATCACTGCTCATCCAGACTCACGTACTTTTCTGGGAGATCCCCTGAGCTCTCCTGGCAACTCCAGGTTCCTCTCCAGGATAGCATTGGCCATCAGCCCCACCACAAGTGGGACAGTACCAGGAAGGACAACCAAAAACCATTTGCACTCTGCTTGGACATGTGCCACCAAGAAGGGAGCTCTAGGTCCAGCCCTTGGTCCCCAACAGATTCCCCTGCAAAACTGACCGTGTCCCCCTGAGTCTGTGGAGAACCCCAGAACACCAAGAGGACTTTTCATGGAACAGTTCCTGGGGTGTGTTCTTGATACCAGCTTTGGAAGAGTCATCCAGCCTCTGCCCCTGCCTTGAGGAGTCCCATGAGTGACAGTGGTGCCAGTAGGAAGGCCCCCTCTGACACAGTGGTTCACATGGCCTGTTCCTGCCTGCAGCCACAGGGGTGCCACTGTAGAGACAACAGGACTGTCACAAGGTACACGAGGCCTTAGGGGGAACACAAAGGCAAGGGCACAGCAGGACAGTGGGGATGTGAGGAGAGACCAGCACTGAAACGCCTCGTCCTGCTGCTGTCCTTGGCCATGGCTCCAGGGAAGCAGCAGCCCCAACTCGCAGACAGCAGAGACAGAGTGCCCAGCGAGGCAGCCAGGGGCAAACCCAAGGGCCCCTGGGGCTGATGCTCCATGGGGCAGATGGGTATTTGCCTCCCAAAACCCTCCTGCATGCTGGGGCTGCTCGCCCAGCTCCAGAGGAGAAGTGAAGAGATGGCAGCTGCGACTAATAATTTTCTGCTGGCTTCTTTCTTGAGTTTATCTAACCAGGGAGCCCAGATCCATACATACCTTAGGTATTTGGGTCAAGACGAAAACATATAAGAGACCAAGAAGAACATCACAGGTATAAAACAAATGAATAAACAAATAAAAACAACAAAAATCATTTAAAACCCACAAAGAAATAAGAAAGACAAATATGAAAATAGTTAGTCCTGCGTTTTCCTGATGTACAGTGGGAGCCGTAGTGGTATAATGGGCACCTTATTAACCTGAAGTGGACACCATTCAAATAGTTTCGAAACTGCATCCTTGAGCTCCTTGTTCCTCATGCTGTAGATGAGGGGGTTCACTGCTGGAGGAACCACTGAGTACAGCACTGCCACCACCAGATCGAGAACTGGGGAGGAGATGGAGGGGGGCTTCATGTAGGCAAACATGCCAGTGCTGAGAAACAGGGAGACCATGGCCAGGTGAGGGAGGCACGTGGAAAAGGCTTTGTGCCGTCTCTGCTCAGAGGGGATCCTCAGCACGGCCCTGAAGATCTGCACATAGGACAGCACCATGAACACCAAACATGCAAAACCAACAAAGGCATGAACCACAATAAGCCCAATTTCCCTGAGGTAGTCTGAGTCTGAGCAGGAGAGCTTGAGGATTTTGGGGATTTCACAGAAGAACTGGGCGACAGCATTGCCCTGGCAGAGGGGCAGGGAAAACGTACTGCCCATGTGCAGCCAAGAATAGAGAAACCCACTGCCCCAGGCAGCTGCTGCCATGTGGACACAAGCTCTGCTGCCCATCAGGGTCCCGTAGTGCAGGGGTTTGCAGATGGCAACATAGCGGTCATAGGACATGACAGTGAGAAGATAAAACTCTGTTGCAGCACAGAAAAAGAAAAAAAAGACCTCTGCAACACATCCTGTGTAGGAGATGGCCCTGTTGTCCCAGAGGGAATTGGCCATGGCTTTGGGGAGAGTGGTGGAGATGGAGCCCAGGTCAAGAACCGAGAGGTTGAGGAGGAAGAAGTACATGGGGGTGTGGAGGTGGTGGTCACAGGCGATGGTGGTGATGATGAGGCCGTTGGCCAGGAGGGCAGCCAGGTAGATGCCCAGGAAGAGCCCAAAGTGCAAGAGCTGCAGCTCCCGCGTATCTGCGAATATGGAGGAGGAACTGGGTGATGGAGCTGCTGTTGGACATGTGCTGCCTCTGGGTGTGGAGCACTGAACAAGGAGGACAAGACAGTGAGAAGTTAGGGGAAACTTTTCTGAGCAAAATCAACACCATTTCTCAGACTTCACACTCTGCACTGCTTTTCCACTTCTATCAGATCTTCATTCAGCTCTGTGGCTGGAGCTCGGACTGTTTCTGGCCGAGTGTGCCAGGAGGAGCGGGACCTCTGCCCGCTGGCTGCCCAGGAGTCAGCCCTGCTCTGCAGCAGCAGATTCGTGGGAATGGGGTGGCCAGTCCTGGTGTTCCAATTTCTCAGATAAACCTCTCCTCATGGAAAAAGGGCTTGTCAGTCTCTGCACTCCCATTGCCATGAAACCACAGTTGCAAGAGTGTTGGAGAGAGGTTCTTCTACAGCTCTCTCCCGTCTCAGCTGGAGATTCTCTTGCATTTCAGAAACCCTCACCATTTCTGCTGCATTCAGGGACAGCAAAGGGAGTCCTGCCAGGCAAGGGGATTGTCTGAGGGTTAGTGCAGAGAGAGGGGAGCTGGTCTGTCCCTCTGTCTTGTTCCCAGCTGCCCTCTGCTTGTGCCTTTCTGAGACAGAGGGGAATCTCACTCATGTGTTGACATGGAAAGACACCAGGCACTGCTGAGAGCAGAGAAACCCACTGCCGAGAGCTCAGTGTCTCACCCTTTCTCAGGTGAAGTGCAAGAGCTGCAGCTCCCGTGTGTCTGCGAATGCCAGGAGGAGGAACTGGCTGATGGAGCTGCTGGTGCACATGTGCTGCCTCTGGGCATGGGGGCTCTGTCCAAAGGAGGAAAAAAGAAAGACAAAATTAGGACAGACGCCTTATAGCAAAGACAGTCTGCTTTTCAGTGATTGTTTTTTTTTGATTTTTCTACCAACACAGTTGGTGAGTGGTCGTTTGAGAGGAAGAAATTCTAATTTTTATGATTGAAACTATGGAGTCTTGAGACAGGACAGGAAACAGGGCTCTGATCTCTGTGGTTTAGTGCAGAGTCAGGAGAGCTGCAGTGTCCATCAGTCTTTTTTCCATCTGCCCTGTGCTTCTGCTTGTGCTGCCTTGAAGATGACTTCACACACAAATTCCTCTCAAAAAAAAACAACAAAAACAAACACATAACTGAACTCATATGGGAACAGCGGAGCACTGTTTGAAAGGAAAAATATACAAATTCTTCTCTTTCCCAAAGCACAGTTAGAGCTGTGATGGGGAGAGCAGGACACAACCCCTCACAGAGAGAAGCAAAGGACTCTGTGAGGAGAGTGCCGACCCCCGAGGAAAGGCTCAGCCCTCCCTAGGATCCCACAGGAGAGCTCTGCCTTTCTGGGGGCAGCTGGCAAGCCAAGAGGACAGGCAAAGCAGAGAGTCTGGGGTCCCTAGGATGGGATGTTCTGAGGGGAGAGTCAGCTCATTGCCCAGCAGAGAATGCCCAGAAGACATCCCCAGTGAAGGACCAAAGGAGAGCTGCCTGAGCGCCCCCTCCCCAGTGTGTGTTGGCAGTTTCCCCCAGCCCTTGCCCATGTCTCTGCTGCCTGGAGCTGCCCCTGCCAGGAGCTGCTTCTCTGTGCCCAGGTCTCCTCCCTGTCCCTGCTCCCACAGCCCATCCCACCCGCTGGGGGCTCAGCTCTGCCCTGCAGACCCCTCCTGGCAGCAGGGCACTGCCCAGGGCCATCTCCCTCTTTGTGGCTCCTCAGGAGGAGATGAGAGAAAGCCTGATGCTGGAAGCAAAGGTGCTGCTGGTGCTGTGTGTAGGGAGAGGAGGGGGTGAAGGCACTTTGTGAGCTTTCTGGCAGATCTGCTGATTCCTCAGTGGAACAGTGACAGCTCCTTTCCCTCAGGAGACAGCTGAGAGCACAGACCCTGCAATGTCTTCATCTTCCAGGCAGCCCCTGCCTTGTCTTTCCTCTGTAAATGCTGCCTCTGCCAGTGCTCTGGGGGAGATCTGCAGCTGTGGGCAGCCCTGACCCACACAGCACACTCTCAGAAGAGCCAAAGGACCCTGCCCTGAGGGGAGTCTCTCCTTTTCCCCAGAGCTTCTCCCCACAGAAGCTTGGGGGGGGGGAACTCCTTGGGCAGGCTGAGAGCTGACCCTGGCAAGCAGCAGAGTCCCTGCCCCGGCACAAAGCCCCCTGGGGTGCAGGGACCCTGCTCTCAAGGACAGCCCTGGGCACCCCTGCCTACACACCCACCTGTCTTCAAAACCCTGCCACAGTCCCTCGCAGAAGGCAGCCCTCCTTCATTGTCGCTGCCATGGTGCAGCAGGGCAGCCCTGCTCTGAAGCACGTCCTCCTTCTCCACACCAGAGAAGCCAGGAGAGCCATCCTGACAGCTCCTCTCAGCCAGCCCTAGAACATCCCTCCAGGAGACTCCCCTGCCTTGCCCTACAGCCAGAGACTGACTGTGTCAACAGGGGTGAAGATTTCCCCAAGAACAAGCTCAGAACTCTCCTCCCACTCCCGACTGCCTTTGTCCTCTCTGTGCCTGGCTCCTCTCGGGTGCCTGCAGGCAGTGCCCTCAGCCCTGCTGCGCTTGGCAGAGGAGCTGCTCCTGGGCAGAGCTGTCTCTCTGCAGCGCTGCCCGCTTGCCATGAGCTCCCTCCATGCCAGGAGCCCAGCCCAGCTCAGACGCAGAGGACCAGCCCAAGGCCTTTTAATGACCCCTCTGGTGGGTTTGATGCCAAGTCCATGAACCTCGGTCGCTGAGAGGAAGTTGAAGAAACCTCTCAAGGAGTCAAAGTCAGGTTCAAACTCCAAAGTTTCTTGTAGTGTTTAGGGGTCCCACTGAGGGACACCACTCAGAAATTATCACCAGGGTCTGGTTAGAGCAGTAACCTGGAGGCTGCGATGACAGGTCAGAGAAAGGAAGGTGAAGGTGGCTCTGATGCTGAGTAAACCTGGATGTGTTTCATTAGCGCAAAGGGCCAAGCCCTGACCCCATCACCCAAAGGGCCAAGGCCTGACCCCCAGCCCCCAGGAAGGGAGATCCTGTCCCTCACTCATTCCTCAGGGCTGTTCCTGGGACACTGTGATGTGGGGATGTGCAATGCCAAGGGCAGAACTATGGTACGACACCAGCCAGGCTCCTGAGTATGGACAAGGAGGCAATGAGACCCCAGTGCTGGAAGGACTGGTTGTCTCCTCATAGGCATCACTGGCAGAGACAACAGCCCAAGACATGAAGAGGTTGGCTCTGTTAGGGGCCTTTCAGCTTTGCCACATCCCTCTGTCTTCTCCACCACAGGCTGTCCTACGGTGTCCCATCACCTCTGCCTCTTTCCCTGCAGGCTGTAGTCATCCACCCGGCTGCCCCACCTTGCTCTCACCTTCCTTTGCGTCGAAAAGGATGGCCTCCAAACCCCATCTTGGGAGATCTCTGGGCTCTCGCCACGCTGTTTGCAGATGAAAACATAGTGGTCATAGGCCAAGAAAGATGGAGGGAGACTTTTTACCAAGGCCGGTAACAGCAGAACAAGGGACAATGGCTTTAAACTGAAAGAGGGTAGATTTAGATTGGACATAAGGAAGAAAGGCTTTATGATGAGTGTGGCGAGACCCTGGAACAGGTTGCCCAGAGCAGTGGTGGATGACCCACCCCTGGAAGTGTCCAAGGTCAGGAGCTTTGAGCAACCTGAACTAGTGGGAGGTGTCCCTGGTCATGGAAGGGGGTTGGACTAGATGATCTTTTAGATCCCTTCCAACCCAAACCATTCTATGATTCTTTGATTCTAATATCCCCCACTCCTCCTGCACAAGGCTGCAAATACCTACATACACCATGTAGGCATTTTCATCTGACCTAGTCTCCAGCCCTTCCATAAAAAGGAAAGGATTGCCATTTGTAAGACGTGAGCTGCCATGCTTTCAGAGGAGCAATTCAGAACTCAAAAGGTAAGACAATAATTCCAAGAAAGTCCTGACATAGTTGTGTCAATTTAGTTAGTTAAGTGGGCCAATGGGAGAGCGTGCCAGGATGACCTTGCCTATGGAGGAGGGGGGTTTTTGTCTTGGGTGTCTGAGACTCATGCTGGGAAGCCAGAAAGCGCATTTGAGGACTGTGTAAGACTTGCCGTGGGATTTCTAGGAAAAGATCAAAGGTTTCTAGAGGAACAAGATGGGACAAGAGAGAGGAAAGAGGATGAAATGAGATGGTCATGTGCAAACAGGTTGCTGGTCAGGACACTTCCCTGGCTGTGCCCTACAACTGATGACCACAGCCTGTCCTGTTTTCTTAATACCTCCTTTTCCAAGAGCTTTGTGGGGCGAGGGAGCTCTCTGCTCTCTGCACAGATGGACCTTCAAGTGCCAGACACTGGAGTGAGAAGCACAAGTCATCAGACCTTTTGTACTTTGGGGGGCCAGCAACTGGTGATAATGGTGCATATGCATATAACATTGGTGTGTATGGCAGTGGTTTAACCACAAGCAAACACCAAACCAGAGAGACCAGAGAGTAGAATACACCTGCGAGCAAGTTATTTTTCAGGGCCTAAGTCTGGACTGGACACTAGAGGGACCACAACATCTGCAACTTGGGTACTGGAAGAAAAAGCCCAGACCACCTCCTAGAGAAACTGGGGCGTCACAGTATCATAGAATTGTCTAGGTTGGAAGGGACCTTTCAGATCAGCAAGTCCAACCATCAACCTAACACTGACAAAAACCATCACTGAACCATGTCGCTAAGCACTACGTTGACCCGTCTAATTGGAAATACCTCCAGGGATGGGGATTCCACCACTTCCCTGGGCAGCCTGTTCCAATATTTGATAACCCTTTCAGTGCTTCCTAATTTCCTAATATCCAGTCTAAGCATCCTGTGGCGCAACTTGAGGCCGTTTCCTCTTGTCCTATCACTTGTTATTTGGGAGAAGAGACCGACCCCCACCTCTCTACACCCTCCTTTCAGGGAGTTGCAGAGAGCAAGAAGGTCTCCCCTCAGCCTCCTTTTCTCCACGCTGAACATCCCCATTTCCCTCAGATGCTCCTCACAAGACTTGTGCTCCAGACCCCTCGCCAGCTCCCTTGCCCTTCTCTGGACCCGCTCCAGCCCCACAATGTCTTTCCTGTAGTGAGGGGCCTAAAACTGGACACAGAACTCCAGGTGGGACCTCACCAGGGCCCAGCACAGGGGGACGATAACTTCCATGGTCCAACTCACCACACTGTTCCTGATAAAGGCCAGGATGCTGTTGGCCTTCTTGGCCACCTGGGCACACTGCTGGCTCGTAGTCAGCCGGCTGTTGACCAACACCCCCAGGTCCTTTTTTGCCGGGCAGTTTTCAAGCCACTCCTCCCCAGGCCTGTAGTGCTGCATGGCGTTGTTGTGACCTTAGTAGAGGACCTGGCGCTTGGCCTTGTTGAACCTCATACCATTGGCCTCAACCCATCGGTCCGTAAGCCTGTGCAGATCCCTCTGCAGAGCCTTCCTACCCTCAAGCAGGTCGACACTCCCTCCCAACTTGGTGTCGTCTGCGAACTTACTGAGGGTTCACTCATTCCATTCATCCAGATAATTGATAAAGACATTAAAGAGAATGGGCCCCAGCACCGAGCCCTGGGGAACACCACTTGTGACCGGCTGCCAACTG
This sequence comes from Larus michahellis, assembly GCF_964199755.1. NCBI lineage: Eukaryota > Metazoa > Chordata > Aves > Charadriiformes > Laridae > Larus > Larus michahellis. The sequence goes on along the minus strand of NW_027436403.1, from coordinate 537,459 downwards.
GATGGAACTCCAGTCACCACCACTCTTTGGGGCCCACCTTCCAGCCGGTTTTTCACCTGGTGAATTGTTCCCCCATCCAAGCCATGAGCAGCCAGTTTCTCCAGGAGAATACTGTGGGAAACAGTATTTCCCACATTTGAGCCCAAATGATTTCAATTCGCACTACCTCCCTCTCGCCTTTGACACTGGGTATTGTGTGACACAACTGTCCTGGCTCTCCAGGCACGATGGGCAACAGTTTGATGCCTCAGCCGGAGCTTTCCCTCTTGCTGGAAATGGGAGTGCAGCAGGGTCAAGCCAAGAGGCCCAAGAAACCCAGCTTCCCACAGGGACAACTACTGAAAACCTCCCATAGGCTGTGGGACTTTCTCTTCACTGACAGAAAATTTGTCAGTTCAGAATATACAGCTGTGCCCATTTTTCCTCCCTTTTTTTAACTTGGCTTTTCTGGATTTAATCTTTTACGCCACTTTGAAACTGTTTGAAAAACTAGCTCAGCGTGTCTTTGGTGCTTCTCTCTCACCCAAACGAATATGCAGCACTAAAGTGGGTTTCCCTACATGGAGCAGCTTTGCACAATGTCTGCTCCAAGAGGGGAAATATCTCAGACTGCAGCCGGAAATGGGTGAAGGTGTGGAGGATAAATGTGTTGCTTCTGACACTATTTGACATGCATACAATACAAAAAGGCAGGGAAGGCTAACCACCATGAAAGAAACAGGAAAACTGCCCATCAATGAAGCTCTGCAGAAGGAGGATGGAGCCGTACATAAGATGAGGTGATATCATTGGGATCAGCACCTAGAGAAGACTTCTGTAGGGAAGACTTTCACCTGCTCTAGGTGACCCTGCTCTGGCAGGGGGGTTGGACTAGACGATCTCCCGAGGTCCCTTCCAACCCCTATCATTCGGTGATTCTGTGACTTTTCAAATTCCTCAGGAAGAGGACAATGTTGTAACCCAGCTGCAGCACTGTGTTAATGCAGAACTGGCTATTGAAAATCCAGTATTTCATTCACTTGGGCTCTTGGCTTTGGCATCTTTTCACTTTGACTCCAATCCTGACACCTCTCTCATGAACCCCATAAGAATGGAAGACTAAAGGAGAATTAGGCTCAGAGCTGGCTCCTTAGGGCGTTTGGCGTGTTAATGAGCCCTCTGGTGCCGAGTTCCTGCACTGCAGATCCTGAAAGACTGAGCAAGCCCCCGGAGAAGTAAAAGTCAGAAGCAAACCTCCAGGTTTCTGGGGGTGTTAGCAGGCCCTGCTGATCTCTGCCTCTGAAGAGACCGAGGAGGGAATGAGCAGACAAAGTTCCTGTCCCTGGGGGCTGGTGAAGCAGGAAAGGATGTCAGAGACACTTGCTACAGGAAGAAATTTAAACGTGGAAGTCATTGTGAAAGCCCTTGATTTGCTTCCCCAAGCAGGATGGCCAAGGCCTGACCCCCATCCTTTGGGGAGGGAGCTCCTTTCCCTCTTGGAATGCTCAGGGCTCTGTGTAATGTGTGAGTGTGTGAAGCCGGGTACTGGTCAGCAGGAGGACCCTTTGCAGGCTCTATGGTGGGTGGGTGAGGAGGCAACGAGGTGCTGGAGCTTTAAGGAGCGAGTGCCTTCTCATGGGTCTCAGTGGAAGAGGCAGAAGCCTACTCAGGTCTGTTGGGGTGTCAAGGCCCAAAGCCATGCCCACCGCAGCTACGCTGTCCCATGCCTGTGCCGGCTTCATTAGCTCCAAAAAAAAAGCTGTGGATTTATAAGGATTTTCCAATTCCTGTGGGTGTCCCCTCCCAACCTGTTTGCTTTCTTCCAGAAGCGTTGTCAATGCTCATTTATCACCCAAGATTTGCAAGCCCCAGACATGCTAGAATCCTCTATTTAGCTCCACAACCCAGTGCTGAAGTGCATATCCTCCTCATTCTGCTGCCTCAGAGTGAAAATTCAACCTCTGACATTTCAGCATGACACCCCTTGCTATTTCAGGTCCTTCTCCTGCCTTTCACACGCTCATTGCTATGCACACACTGCTCGTTCCCTGCATGCCCATGTGTCTCACAAACCCTTCCTCTTCCCCTGCCGAGATGGGACTTCAAGAGGTTTGTGCATCCTCCACGCCCATGGTCTGAACTCACAGTCGTCTCAGGGAACCTGTGTCCGACTGCGGCCAGTGTTGTCCTGCCAGCTCAGGGTCTGAGTTCCATTTGAGCCCAAACCATTTCAGTTCCCGCTGCCTCCCTCTTCCCTCTGACACTGGCTACTGTGTGACACAACTGCTGTACAACTCCAGGCAGGATGGGCCAAAGAGTTTAATTAGCAAATTGGGACATTTCCCCTTGCTGGAAATGTGAACTTGGCTCTCAATATTTATGTATTGAACTGCTTTGCCACTTTGAAACTGCCTCTCCAAAAAACTAGCCCAGCGTGGTTTTTTTCTAGGTTTGTTTCTGTTCGTTTTAACCCAAATGAACATGCAGCACTGAAGTGACATTCCATAGCATGGAAAGTGGGTTTCCATAGGATTTTGCACAATGTCTGCTCCAAAAGGGGAGATGTCTCAGACTGCAACTGGAAATGGGTGAAGTTGTGAGGAGATAAATGCATTACATCAGACAATATTGGTATGAATACAGTAAAAAAATGTAGCAAAGGTGAGCAAGCAGGAAAAAAAGGAAACCTGCCCAGTCACTGGAGCTCTGCAGAAGGCGGCTGGAGCTGTACGTAACAAGCGGGATCATGACCTAGAGAGGATTTTTAGGCCAGGCTGTGCGAGAGAGTACCCTGACTTCACCCAGATAAACAAGAGGCTCCACAGCGTGCTGAAGCGATGGGAAGAAAGGTCTTGTGGTAAAAGCATGAGAAACAATGGGAGAGATTTGGGTGGCAGAGATTTGAAGTAGTCCTTTCCAGGTCTGAGAAGGCTGAGTTTCAGAGACAAGGGAAAACAGAGAAGCTCTCAAGCATGTTTTGGAATTCATGGCACTATCACTAAGAACAGAAAGAGGACAGTGCTGCAAGGGAACTCTTATTCTTCATGATGATGAACTAAAGTTCTTTTATTTCCTTCCCAACAGTTACTATTACTTGTCAGAGTGGGTGTCATTTTCAGTAGTTAGCCTCTGGCATGAAGTTCTTCGAACAGTGGTTTTGCTCTCACTGCTATCTCTTTGTCATCATTTAAAGATGACACGTTGTAGACAGAATTGCCCTGAATTCATGCCCGCTTCGTGTATTTTCTCCCTGGTTCCAGTAAGAGGTGGAGGCGGGGGATAGGGTACTTGGTACAGGCCAAGGTACAGATCCCAGATTTCTGGAAAGGCACAAAGGAAGGCAAATTCTTCATGCGGTGTTGTGACCGGTACCCACTGCTCCTGACCCCTGGAGTACACTGACACAACACCGCTACCTGCATTTCCAGTCTGCTGAGTCCTAACCGTGCAGCAGAGATCCTAGAAGCTCTGAACTGCCTTCGTCTGCCCTGCGTTTCAGCACGTCAAATGAAAGTAACCGAGTCAAAGAGTTGGTTTTGAGCTTCTTCACAGCCTAAAGCACCGCATGGGTAAGGAGCCTGGCCGGGAAATGTAAAGAGTAATCAAAGGTAGGACGAGATACCTACTGAGCACAGGACAATGCCAGCCGGAATTGTCCCATGAGCCTCTACTGTAGAAAGCCTCACCTGTACCTGACTCTCTTCTCCTGGGGCACAATGCAAGGCACAGGCTCATGGAAGGGCTTTTGGGAAAGGGGTTGGTGGGGGAGCCTCTGGTCCAGCCTCTCACCCAAAGGTAGGGTTGTCAATCCCAGGGTCAGGTTGGGTGACATTCTGGGGAGCTGAAAACCTCCAAAGATGGAGATAACAGAGAGTCGATGGGTGTCCTGCTGCAGGTCAACGTCCGCCTACTCCGTTTTTCCTAATATTCGGTATAAAGCTCCATGGAGGATGCTTGCCGCTGTTGCCTCTGCCAAACATCTGCCACAGCAGAAGAGTTTGCCTCCACCTTCATCTCTCCAGGAAGATGTCACCTGCTCTTAGGCTGCCCTGTGCCTCCCCTTCAGCAAACTAAAGAGGACCGGTTGTCTCAGCCTCTCCACACAGCTCATGTGCTTCAGGCCCCTAACCCCATCCCGACAGACTTCCTCTGGACTTTCTCCAGTTTCTCCATCCTCCTTTCACAATGGGATCCATCTATGGCATCCACCATAACTCCCACACCCTTCTGCCCAGGACACTCCTCAGCCAGTCACGTCACAGCCTGTCCCAGTGCACCGCCTTTGTTCTGCCCCCAGTGCACACCTTGCCCCCTTTGCCTTATGAAACTTCAGGAGGTTTCATTTGGCCAAGTCCCCAGGTGTGTCAAAGTCCAAATGGTCAACATTGCAGGTTTTTTGGACAGTGCCTCAAACCAGATAAGAATATGGCGAATTACAGGATCCCACAGGTAATGAAAGAGAATGATTTGCCTAATGGAGTTGGCACCTGAGTTTGAAAATCAGCACACCAACCACCTCAGATATACCCCAAGGTTGTAAGAAAAAAGAAAAGCATGGCCAAGGGGGAATGGATGAATAAGGAAGCCGTTCATTTTGGAGGGGATTTGGACAAAAAAAGAGAAGCAACTGTGGTTTCAAGGAATGAAAAGGATGTGGTCATGGCTGTCTGGGGACACCTGTGAAGCACCCTGGCACCTGATGTGAATTGCTTCTGTGGTCAGAGACAACCTGAGAGCTTTTCCTAATTTGAAAAAATGAAGGGGAAGAAAGGACAGTCATATTTAGGCTGGATGGGACGTTGGGAGGTGTCTCGAGCAGCCTCCTGCAGGGCCAGACCAGTTACTGAGGGCTTTCTCCAAACACATCCTGGTCACTTGCTAGAAGAGATCCAGTGACATAAACCAAAGAAGTAACCTGGATGTGGTGTAAAAAGTCCTGAGCAGAAGGGGATCGTCACTTCCACTGTCTGTGCTCCTGCTCATACAGCCCGGAATGCTTTTGGCCTCCCTTGCTGACGGCTCATGGTTGTCCCAATGAAACCCAAGGACCACCAAAGTCTTTCCTGCAGAGCTGCTATCCAGCCATGCAGCCCCATGCCCTCTGCCATTGCACAGGATGAGTGCACCTCAAGGGGAGGACTTTGGCTTTGTCATCATAGGATACTGTGTGCTTCCTTTTGGCCCAGCCTTCCAGCCTGTCTTTGTCCTTTGGGTGGAAGCCTTGAGCTCCAGCATCGTGTCTGTTCTCCTCCATATGCTGTCATCTACAACTGTTATGAAAAAGCACTCTCTCGTCTCCTCTGGGTCATTACAAACACATTAAACAGGGCAGGTTGCAGGCTAGACCCCTGCAGAACCTTACAATCTACAGGCCTCCAGGCAGTGTAACACGCATTGACCATGTCCCTCCGAGCCCGCCTGTACAGGTGGTTTTAGCTATCCATTAGCCATCCATGCAGGCATTAGCCATCCTAGCTTGGGCATAAGAGCGTTCTGTGGGACAATGCTGGAAACCTTGCTGACTTCCAGGTCAAAGATAACTACATCTCTCCTTGCACCTAACAGTCATGGCCTTTCTTCACATAAAGCAAGTCGGATGGCCAGGCAGAGTCTCCCCTGGCTAAATCCTGTCACCTTCTCTTTCGGCCATGAAAGAATTGTGACCTGAGGGGACCTGCTCTGGAGCGCAGCCTTTCACTCCCCTGCTCATCCATGGGGCATTTCTGAAAGGTGCATGCAATATTTGGGTGCCGCCAGTCATCAGGGAGTGCCCCCACTTTCAAGGATGATGGAAGGGGCCTCTCTGTGACATCGGCCTGCTCTCTCAGCTCCCTGGGATGCCACCCATCCTGTCCTAGAGACTGGTGAGGATGGTGCTTGCTCAAGTGACTCCTGACTTGATGCCCATCCACCGCTGGTTGTTCTCCTCCAGGGTCCTGCCTCAAGTCACAGAGGCCTGGGAGACCTTGCAGGGAAAGATCGAGGCAAAGAGGACATAGACAATCGCAGATCTATCCACACCTGCTCTCATGAAACTCAGTGGTGGCCACACACTATATTTGTTTCTTCTTTAACTGTTCCGGATGTTTCAAACACGCATCATGGTGCCCTTGAATTGCCTCTCAAGTTTAGCCTGAGTTTCCATCCTTGCTGTGCCTGGAGGATGCTGTCCTTGGACACCAGCTGTACTGAGCTGTGCCACCATGTCTGGGCAGTGTATGCCATCCCTGCCAGAGTTCTGTCTGCATCAGTAATGGCTCCAGCTCCTCCTGTCTGTGCTGAGGGGATTGCTGAGGGGATTGCTGCACATTTGGGATTGCTGCACATTTGGGCTGAAGCACCCCAGCTGTGTCACCAGGCAAGCTCCTACTTGCCTTAAGGAAACCCGGTACCAAGTGTCCAAGACCCCATGGGGGCAGAGAGTTTGCTTCAGAGCAGAGATGTGGGATTGACAAAAGAGCACTGAATGTCTTGCCAGCCCTGGGACTACAGACCCAGGGTGAAATGTCCTAATTCACTCAATGGAATCATCCCCCAAGCTTGGAAAAATGAGATCCTTCCCTTTCACCCTTCTGGTGTCAACTACTGGGACAAGAAGAGGTGATTCTCCTGCCAACTCTTTTCTAATACAAGAAATGCCACAGGACATAAGTGTATCTCCAGGTGAGGGAGGGAACATCAGCGATTACATCAGCAGGTTGCCCTGGAGCCCCAGGGACACCTGGAGGGAGCCCCAAGGGGGCAGAGAAAGGGCTGCCTTGGGCTGGTCCTCTGCTGCTGAGCTGGGCTGGGCTCCTGGCATGGAGGGAGCTGATGGCAAGCGGGCAGCGCTGCAGAGAGACACCTCTGCCCAGGAGCAGCTCCTCTGCCAAGCGCAGCAGGGCTGAGGGCACTGCCTGCAGGCAGCGAGGGCAGAGGAGGGAGGCAGAGAGGGTGTAAAGGCAGTCTGGGGTGGGAGGAGAGACGAGAGCTCAGCTGGAGAAAAATCTTCCCAGCCCTGAACAGGGTAAGTCTCTGGCTGCAGGGCAATGCAGCTGCGGTTCCTGGAATGATCTCCTGAAGCTGGCACATCCCACAGCCTCTGGGATCTATCAGGAGGTCTCTCAGAGGTTCTCCAGGGTAGAGAAAAAGGACTTGCTTTGGAGCAGGGCTTCCCCATGGCTCTGTCAAAGGGACAGGGCACATCAGCTGCCTTCACCCGGGGATGGCTGCAGAGTGTGAAGGTGGGTGTGCAGCCAGGGGTCTGTCCTTCAGAGCAGGGTCCCTGCACCCAAGGGTGCTTTGTGTTGTGGCAGGGACTTATCTCCTGTCAGGATCAGCCCTCAGTTTCCCTGAGGATCTCCCATCAGCAATGCGGGGAGAAGGTGTGGGTGGAAGAGGCAACTCGTGGCAGGAGAGTGTCCTGCTGTCAAGGGGGTGCTGCGTGGGTCAGGGCTGCTCTCAGCTGCACTTCACCCCCAGGACATTTCTGAGGGCACTTTTCAAGGGGAAGCTCAAGGCAGGAATTACATTACAGATAAGGAGCTTTCTTGCGTTTGTGTTTTTATTTTCCTAGTGAGAGGGTGGGGAGGTAGAGAAAGGGATAAATGTATAGGGAGCTCTGAAGTTGGAAGAAGTCAGTGAGACTCCTGAGCTGTAGCTTTGAGTGGTCGGTAGGTCTGCCAGGAGCCTCCTGGAGTGCCTTCAGCCACTCCTCTGCCCATGGGCAGCACCAGCATCAGCTCTGCTGGACCCATCGGGGTTGTTCTGACCTGCCCTTTTCCACCTGCAAACAGGAACATGAACCCAGGCAGTGCCCGGCAAACAGGCAGGTTTCTGTGGGGCCAAGGGGAGTGCACAGGGGTTGGGATGGGGTCTGTGAGAGCTGACAGGGAAAAGACATGGGACAGGGAAACACCTCCAGTGAGGAAAATCTCCCGGCAGCAGAACTATGATCAGGGAATGAGAGGAAAGAGAAACCAGAAATGCTGTGGGAGAAGGATTCATAAAACTCCGTATGATCCCCTCCAATGCAGACCCCTTCCTCTGAGCAAGCCCCCTCACCTCCTCTCCCACCCAGCAAAGCCTCAGCCCTCAGGGCTCTGTGGTTCAAGGCATGAAGCACCTGTGAAGCCAGAGCTCCAGCAGAGCCCTGGGCCAGCTCTCCAGACACATGCCCATTTCCCTCTGCAGAGCACAGGGACTGAGAGCAGTTGTCAGGCAAAGTTGTTGTCTGGGATGTGGCGTGAACATCTGGGTGAGGGTAACACTGTCCTGAGTGCCCGGCTGTCTCTGCCCTGGCCTCTCTCAGCCAGACCATCACTGCGTTTTCCCTTGTTTCTGAAGCTGTTTGTGATAATGTGATTGTCGTCTTGTTCTCTCAGCCAGGCTCTCTGGGGATGGGAGTTGCAGCAGCCGAGTCAGGCACCGGTCTTCTGATTCCTTCCCATAAAGTGTTTCTATGGGAATGAAGTGTCCAAGCTCTCCTCTAACGCGTGGGGCTGTGGGCAAAGTAGTCTATGTGGCTGGGGAATGAGCTGACTCTCCCTTTCTGACATACCATCACTAGGACACTTGGGTATCTCCTTGGGGTGTCCTTCCAAGCACTGAGCTGCCCTCCAGGATGCCAATCTGTCCTGGAGCATCCTGCTGTTACCTGAATGCCCTGTGGAGAAGCGCAGAGACGCTACGACCAAGGAAACGCTGCTGGGTTTGTGAAAGGAGCCATGTGTGTCCTTGGCGAGAAGTGGGGTGCTGAGACCTTGAGAAAGGGTGAGACACTGAGCTCTCGGCAGCGGGTTTCTCTGCTCTCAGCAGTGCCTGGTGTCTTTCCATGTCAACACATGAGTGCGATTCCCCTCTGTCTCAGAAAGGCACAAGCAGAGGGCAGCTGGGAACAAGACAGAGGGACAGACCAGCTCCCCTCTCTCTGCACTAACCCTCAGACAATCCCCTTGCCTGGCAGGACTCCCTTTGCTGTCCCTGAATGCAGCAGAAATGGTGAGGGTTTCTGAAATGCAAGAGAATCTCCAGTTCAGACAGGAGAGAGCTGTAGAAGAACCTCTCTCCAACACTCTTGCAACTGTGGTTTCATGGCAATGGGAGTGCAGAGACTGACAAGCCCTTTTTCCATGAGGAGAGGTTTATCTGAGAAATTGGAACACCAGGACTGGCCACCCCATTCCCACGAATCTGCTGCTGCAGAGCAGGGCTGACTCCTGGGCAGCCAGCGGGCAGAGGTCCCGCTCCTCCTGGTACACTCGGCCAGAAACAATCTGAGCTCCAGCCACAGAGCTGAATGAAGATCTGATAGAAGTGGAAAAGCAGTGCAGAGTGTGAAGTATTAGAAATGCTGTTTATTTTGCTCAGAAAAGTTTCCCCTACCTTGTCACTGTTCTTTCCTCCTTGTTCAGTGCTCCACACCCAGAGGCAGCACATGTCCAACAGCAGCTCCATCACCCAGTTCCTCCTCCTGGCATTTGCAGACACACGGGAGCTGCAGCTCTTGCACTTTGGGCTCTTCCTGGGCATCTACCTGGCTGCCCTCCTGGCCAACGGCCTCATCATCACCACCATCGCCTGTGACCACTGCCTCCACACCCCCATGTACTTCTTCCTCCTCAACATTTCCTTTCTTGACCTAGGATCCATCTCCACCACTCTCCCCAAATCCATGGCCAATTCCCTGTGGGACAACAGGGTCATCTCCTACTGGGGATGTGTAGCACAGGTCTTTTTTTTATTTTTGTGTGCTACATCAGAGTTTTCTCTTCTCACTGTCATGTCCTATGACCGCTATGTTGCCATCTGCAAACCCCTGCACTACGGGACCCTGATGGGCAGCAGAGCTTGTGTCCACATGGCAGCAGCTGCCTGGGGCAGTGGGTTTCTCACTACTCTCCTGCACACAGCCAGTACATTTTCCCTGCCCCTCTGCCAGGGCAATGCTGTGGACCAGTTCTTCTGTGAGATCCCCCAGATCCTCAAGCTCTCCTGCTCAGGCTCCTTCCTCAGGAAAGCTGGGCTTCTAATATTAAGTTGTTTTTTAGCTTTTGTGTGTTTTATGTTCATCGTGCTGTCCTATGTGCAGATCTTCAGGGCCGTGCTGAGGATCCCCTCTCAGCAGGGACGGCACAAAGCCTTTTCCACATGCCTCCCTCACCTGGCCGTGGTCTCCCTCTTTATCAGCACGGCCATGTTTGCCTACCTGAAGCCCCCCTCCATCTCCTCCCCAGTTCTCGATCTGGTGGTGGCAGTGCTGTACTCAGTGGTTCCTCCAGCAGTGAACCCCCTCATCTACAGCATGAGGAACAAGGAGCTCAAGGATGCCCTGAGGAAACTATTTGAATAGAATCTTCCCTAGATTAATAAGGTGTCCACTGTGCCAATGGAGCTCCCACTGCATCTCAGGAAAAAACAGGACTAATTTTTCTTCAAATGTTTCTTTACTTTCTCTTTGTGGGATTTTTTTGTTGATGGTGGGTTTTTATGTTCATTTGATTGTTTTTATGTGTTTTGGTTTTTTCTGTTCTAGACCTTTGTTATTACAATTCTTGGCTTCCTACTTCTTTTTTTCGTGACCCAAAGACCTCGTTTGCATATGGATCCTGGCTCTCTTTTTAGATAAGCTCAATAAAGATATCTGGAAAAAATTATTAGTCTCAGCTCCCATCTCTTCACTTCTCCTCTGGAGCTGGGTGAGCAGCCCCAGCATGCAGGAGGGGTTCAGGAGGCAAATGTCCAACTGCCCCATGGAGGATCCGCCCCTGGGGCCCTTGGGGCTGCCCCTGGCTGCCTCGCTGGGCACTCTGTCTGTGCCGCCTGCGAGTCGGGGCTGCTGCTTCCCTGGAGCCATGGCCAAGGACAGCAGCAGGACGTGGCCTTTCCAGTGCTGGTTTCTCCTCACATCCCATCCCCACTGTCCTGCTGTGCCCTTGCCTTTCTGTTCCCCCTGAGGCCTCGTGTACCTTGTGACAGTCCTGTTGTCTCTACAGTGGCATCCCTGTGGCTGTGGGTAGCAGCAGGCGATGAGAACCTCTTTATTAGAGCTGGTCTCTGTGAAAATAGCACCATAAAATGGCTCCTCAGGGCAGGGCCAGAACGCTGGACGCCTCTTACAAAGCCATTCTCAGGAGTTGCACCCAAGGAGCCGCTCCCTCAAAAGGACTTTTTCCCTTCTGTGGTTCTTGATGGTTTCAGGGCAACAGGCTCAGAGACTCATGGGAATAGTTTTTGGACCAAGAGTTGAATGAAGACCTCTCTTCAAGGTTGAACAAGTCCACTCAAACAGCAACAGGTGTTTGCCATATGGGCCTGGTGCTGCCCCACTTGCAGCAGGGCTGGTGCCAGATTTCATCCTGGAAAAGAATTGGAAGCTGCCAAGAGAGCTCATGGGATCTGCAGGGACAGTGTGTGAGGGTGGGTGGGCAGTGAGGGGCACCTCATCAAATGAGTGACCATCCAAGGGAATGTCTCCCTGAGGAAAAGAGGAACGTCAGGAGCCAATGGACAAACAAGTGTGGGCTGCCAGGAGAGGCTGTGAGGAGCCAGCAGGCAAAGGGACAGAAGACTGGAGAGTGGTTCAGGACACCCTCGTGGAAAGCCCCATGGGCTGGATCTAGTGCAGCCCTCCCCTGCCCTTTGTGCCACTGGAGACACCCCTTGGTCCTGCCCAGCCCGGTCCTTTCTGAATGACCCAGGAGGGAAGATGGAAAGGGGATCTTCTCCTCACCCTGACCAGCATGGCCAGTGCAGGGTCACCCCATGGCCCCAGGGCACCACAGCCCCCTCCTCTGCAGAGCAGCACCGCCAGCTCACGGCCCTGCAGGAAGCACAGGGTGGGAACCAGGAATGTCCAGCCAGGCCAGCCTGGACACGCTCACCTGGGGAAAGGCTATCCTGGAAGAAGGGGTGTCCCTGGAGAAGAGCTAGGGAGCATTTCTGTGCCTGCAGGGAGGATGTCTCCCCACCCTTGAGGACACCTGTCCCATGCGGTTCCAGCACAGTGGGGCCATTGGACCATTAATGGGGCAGCAGGGCCGGCCTTCCCCTTGCTCTCCAGTTTCCCCGTCCCCTTACTCCTCGCTCAGTCACATCCCTCTAAACTCCCCAGGTGCTGCTTTGAGCTTCAGGCAGTTGGAAGAATGCCCTGGTCTTTCAGCAGGCTAAGAATCTCTTCAGCCAAATCCTTCCATGTGTTTATATCCATCATATCCCATCCATCTCTCTCCCATGCTTGGAGTGCTGTTATCCCTTTTGGACGATGACCCTCACTGGAGGAGTTTCACCAGGTTGAAGCCCCCACCGGCCCCACACAGGCAATGTGCTCTATGCCCAATCCTCAAAACCAAGAAATTCCAACTGAACTCAAGAAAACAGGTTTCAGCATGAGGGGTGCATGACTGTGGAGTGTCCTGTCGTGGAGATACTAAAAACCAGCCTGGACATCTTCTTAAGTGACCTGCTCTGGCTGACTCCCTATAGGGCAGGGGGATTGAACTAGTCGATCTCCAAAGATCCCTTTCAATCTACATGATTCTGTGAGGACATGGCAGTCCAGCAATGTCTCGGGTAGATGCTTGTGAGGTGCCTTCTGCCTGAGAACCCAACAGGCCAGCAGCAGGCCAAGGTCTGGCATGTTGATTGTGAGGTCACCGCTGCTCTAACAGCGGGCATCTGCTTTGGATGCTCATTTTGGGGTCACCCATGTCTCTGCAGGTGGCCGGCCAACCCCAGGCTCAAGGCTCGGTTCGGTGCCTACAGGGTCCTTTCTCCATGAGTACCTGACAGGCCAGCAGCAGGCACATGGTGTGGATGTTGGTTAGGAGGTCAGTGATGCCACAATCTCTGATAGGCCAGAAACAGGCAGATCACTTTGATACTGGTTTGGAGGTCACCGCAAAGGTCTGAGTGCTTGATAGGCCAGCACCAGCCTCATGGATGACCTTGGTGCTTGGGAGATCACGTCTGCCTGAGTCCTTGATAGCCCCACAGCAGGCGAATGGCCTGAATGCCAGTTGTGAGGGTGCTGCTGCCTGAGGACCTGAGAGACCATGAGCAAGCTCAGAGGTGTTTGAAGGCCTGTGTTCTAGAGCACCCCTTAGGCCAGCAGAGGGTTGATGACCAGGCTTGGTTCTTGTGAGGTCCCAAGTACGGGACATGCCAGCAGCATGGGTATGAATGCAACACACAGGATGGACCATGCCAGCATGTATGGAACATGCCAGCAGCTAGAGGTTGCTTCTGAGGTTATGGTTCCTTGGGCACATGATTGTCCACCAGCAGGCTCATGACTGGGGTCTGTGTTTGTGAGGTCGTTACCTTTTGAATACCTTTTTAGGCCAGGATGAGGCTTGTGGCTGTGTTTGGTGCCTGTGAGGTCTCTTCTTCCTGAAAAATTTCTTGGACTCTTCCGTAGGTGGTGGGACGTTCACACTAATGGTCCCAAGGCTTCAGCCAGCATTTGCCTTCTCAGCAGTGAAGTGTCTTGGGCTTTCTCTTCCCTGAGTTGGGATTTCTGGACTCACTGGAGGGATTTCCCACAGAGCTAAGATGCCTGGGCCCCTGACCCCAGTCCTGGATGGGGGTGGGCATGGCGAGTGTGTGATGCCCATCACTGCCTGACGAACTCTTATCCTCCATCCTATGGCAGCCATTGTATTTTGTGCAGCAGCAGAAGCCATTTCCAGAAGACATCCGGAAGGAGTCTGAGGTGAGTCCATGTCTTTGCGTGTCAAGGAGCAGGGTGAGGGTGGACAGACGTCAGTGAGTGTCTGGAACTGCCAGGGTGAGAGCAAAGTGGGGAAGGGAGATGGGTGCCTCCAGCCGGCAGGGAAAAAGAAGCAGCTGTGGGACAGCGTAGGACAAGCTGTGGTGGAGATGGCAAAGGGCACTGGCAAGGCTGGAAGTCACCAAGAGAACGCAAGTCTTTGTCCCCTGGGGCACAGCAATGGTCTCTGCCACCAAGGCCTGTGAGGAGACATGTTGTCCTAAGGCACTGGGGGGGCCTCCTCATGGCCTCCTTGCACACCCCCAGCAAGGCTGGGCACTGTCCCACCGGTGTCCTTCACTCAGCATCACACCCCCCAGATGCCCCTGCCCCAGGAAGAGCCCTGAGCCATGCGGGAGAGACAGGATCTGCCTTGCCAGGGCCTGGGGCTCAGGGCTTGGCCTTTCTGCTCCATCAAACAAAGCCAGGGCTTTCTCAGCAGCTCAGCTGCCTGCACAGCACCTTTGCCTGCCTGCAATCATGGCCTCCTCTCAGCTGCTCTAACGAGCCCCTGGGGAGGCTTTCTCAGGGTTTGCCCTCAGAGGGACTCATTCATACTTCAAGGTACTTTCTTTCTTCTCACTTTGACTTCCTGAGAGCTTTGTGCAACCTGAGGCTCAAGGGCTCAGCACCAAATGCACCATGGGGCTCATTGCAAGAAGGAAAGCCTGAACAGACCACGTCTCTTCCTTTTCTACTCTTTTACAGTCAATTAGAGACGTTTCCTAGTGTTCTTATGGTGAAAGATTTCAAAGAGCTTCTAATGAAAAAGGCTGTTCATTTTTCAGGGGTGTAGTTTATTGTGTTTCAGTTTAGAGAAGAGGTGACAGCAGCATTCTCTGACTGATATGGATCCAGGGTCTCTCCTAAGGAGATCTGGGCTGGTGGCAGAAGCTGTCCCTTGAGGTCTGACACAGGATGGCCAACCTTGCTCCTCACCTCCCCAACCCCACCATGGCTCTCATCGGCCACCTGGGACTTGTATCCTTTTTCCCTCCATCACACTTCTCCACCGCAGTCTGCAGCTGGATGTTCCAGCTCCTTTGCACCAGCTCCCACCTGCTTTCCTCAGAGACCTGCTGCACACAGGCAAACAGGGATTGTCTTGTTTTTGAACAAACAAAAGTAAATGATCAGCTTCACCATTAAAATAAACCACTCCTCAACTGTATGCCAAGTACAATCTGCCACCAATGAGGTTCACCTTCCACAAGGCATAACCATGCAAGAAATATTTTAGAGAGGTGAAAAAAACATCAACTAAGCACACCTAAAGATTGTGCTAAAGATAGAATGAGAGAGACTCTCTCTCATTCAGTATAATGATAGGACTGCATACCACCCCAATTTTATCATCCCTTGCCTTTGAATATGAAGGCAGTACAAAATATCCCCCAGAGATCAGTATATTAGAACAAGGCAAATCCAAGCAAGGAGGATACCACCACCAAAAGTGTTTGAAGCTTCAAGTTGCAAGAGGACATCATCCCAAGCACAAACCGAGGTTGGGCGGAGAGTGGATCAAGGGCAGCCAAGAAAAGAACACGTTCCCCACAGAAGTTTTGGAGGCTCCATCCCTGGATGTGTTCAAGACCAGGTTGGATGGGGCTTTGAGCAGATGAGGTGCGACACCTACAAATGCCCATTTCTCATGGAGGATGCTGCCGAGAACACCACCGGTTATTATTTGGTCACTGTCCTGCCATAACTGAGCCATCTCCTTCCCTCTAATGCTACCGGGGGGAAGGCGGCCAAGAAAAGAAGGGAAAGAATCTGAACACCCAAACACTGCTGTGAAAATGAAAAATTTTCAATCCCTAGAATCCCAGGGGTGACTGTGGAAGAAAAGTGTTAGAGAAACCTTTGTCCTGTGTCTACGGGTTCATCTCCATGTCTCCCCAGAGCTTCTACAGCAGAGATGCTCCCACTTCTTCCTCGGCTGAATGGCTGAATGTACATTTTAGTGCTATCCTTCATCAGACAAAACCCAAAGTCCCTGGCTGTTCTGCCTGAAAGACAGAAACAAACTGCTCAAGATAAAAATCCTTCCTCTGAGACAATCCTTTAGCCTTCCTCGCCATACTGATCATCGCACACCACTAACTATTCCCTTGGAATTTCCAGGCTCCCCAAAATCTCCCAGAGTTAGAAAATTTCTAATGAGTGGAGCAGGGCCAGGGGCAGAAGGAGATGCCCTGAGCAGGAGCGAGAAAAAACTAAATGCCCCAAGTGGGGCAGGAGCAAAGTGAGTCACACCGATTTCAGCAGAGGCACAAAGAGCCACCTTGAGCAGGGCAGGAGTAAATCCAGACACCTGGTGTAGGGCAGGGGCAAAAGGAGCCTCCCCAGGCAAGAGAGGGGAAAAACCAGCTGTCCTGAGAGGGACACGATGAATAGAAGTCACCCCGGCAAGGCTGAGGCCACACTGGAAGCCCCAAGCGAAGGATATAAAGAAGAAAGCCTCCCTGAGTGGAGCAGGAGGAAAACTCCCTGCCCTGAGCTGAGCAGGAGGAACTCACTGCCCCGAGCAAGAGTGGGGAAGACTAGAGGACCCAGGCGGTGCAGGGGCCCAACTGGGGAGCTCAAGGTGGGCAGGAATAGCAACCAGCTGCCTTGTTGGGGCAGAAGAAACAGTCACTGCTGTCCAGGCAGGTTGAAGGGTTAAACCAGATGCTAAAAAGCCACCCAGAAAAGGCTTTTTGGAGCTGCAGGGTGGGAGAGCAGCTGGGTGGGGGCCTGGCAGCCACCCAAGGTGCACCCAGTGCAGTTGCTCAAGGTGGTTCTCTGGTAGCGCTTGTTCAGAGTCAGCCTGTGGCCAGCCCTTGGCCAGCAGTGCCTGGGGCAGCCCAACAGCTGCCGGCTGGTGGCCCCAGGAGGCGCCCGGGCTGTGGCGGCTGCGGGGCCGCAGTGCGTCCCCATGCGTGCGGGGGTGGCCCCTGTCACAAAGGGGCAGTGATGCAGCACCCGCCTGCTGCTTGTGAGCTCACCTGGCCAGGGCTTGGCATCCTGAAGCTCCTTGGGCTGAGCTGGCCTTGGGACAACTCGGCTCCTTCCTTTGCCACTTGCTTGGCTGCTTTTTCCCAACCATTGATCGTTTACTGGCCACTTCTCCTCAACTTCCATCCTCTTCCAAAGGTAACGATGATTTGACCTTCAGGACAGATCATACAGGAGGTAGATATGGGATCAAAGTATCGGCTGGTCTATACCTTTGGGATGGTAGGATGAGCTCTTACAGCTTTATAGCCTGGCCAGATACGCACTATGGGTAGAGTTCCTATTTGCTAATTGTTATTTCTTCAACATATCCTAGGATGGGTACGTGGGGGTGGCAGTGTACTCTGAGGCTTTGGGCTCCATCTGGAATGAGAAGAAGCACATCCTGACAGATGCGGGAGGAAGGGAGACAGAAAAGGAGCACAGCAAAGGCAGCTGTTAAAGCAGCGGCTGAAAGCCGGTCCCTCCTGCGTCCAAGGGGGCAAAGTGTGGGCTGGAGAACCAGAGGGCTCTGCTGCTAATGCCAGCCAGAGGGAAGCAGCAGGTCCTCTTCAGAGAAGGTGACACCCAGCGCAGTCTTCCCAAAGGGCCTTGGTAACTGCTGTCAGTTGGAGTCCTGTGACAGGGACAGCAGGGCCACCAGCCTGCGGCTCTGCAGTGGTTGTGAATCCCCAAAGGATGCCTGGACTTGGGTTTTCACTGCCAAATTGGCATTGTTTGTAGAAACATTTTGATTAGATGTTCATTTCAGGTCTTAGTGTGCCAGGTAGACCAAAGAATGAGGCTGCAGATATTCCTTCAAACAATTCCCCTTGATCCTCTCCTTAGCAACTACTCAGCGACTATCTACAATCATCCTTAGCAACAGAGCCAGTACGTAAAGCTTGATTACCTACCGAGCCATGGTTAACTTTAAATTTGATGATGGATATCAGGGCTTGTGCACAGGTCAGGGATAATCCAAAGCTGCCGAACAGGAACCACTCGCTCGAGTGGAAATAATTGGTGTCTCGTTGCCTGTGGGAGGGAAGGGAGATTAAGAGTCCATCCAAACGAACATCTCGCTGTTAGAGATGGGTCTGGGGAGCTCACAGCCAAAAGATGTTCACTGAGGGTAGTCGTGGCAGCTCGCCGCACAGAGCAATGTGCTGCGGCTGGTTTGGGGACTAAATATCTCCAAAGCTTGGGGTTCATTGATGTTGTGCTTTCCCACAGGTGGGGCCATGTCCTGAGGGGTTGCTGCTGCCTCGTGCGTCAGGCCCAGGGGACCATCAGCCCTCGGGATGGTGCATTTCTCATGCGTGGAGAAATTCTCTAACTCTGGGAGATTTTGGGGAGCCTGGAAATTCTAAGGCAATAGTTGGGGTTGTGCAATGATGGAGATGGCAAAGAACGCTAAAGGACTGTCTCAGCGGAACGACTTTTATCTTTAGCAGTTTGTTTCGGTCTTTCAGGCAGAGCAGCCAGGGACTTTGGGTTTTGTCTGATGAAGGATAGCACTAAAATCTGCATTCAGTCATGAGTTGTGGCCCAGCTGTCAGAATAAGAGCAAACGCTGGGAAAAATGGAGGATGAGGGAACCACAGTTGGGGAGTCGGTGGGAGGTTGGTGCAGCACCTGGGCTGTGCAGGCCCTCGCAGTTGACATCTACCTTCTCCCTATTGATTGGCCAATTCTGCTGAAGTCAACAGCATGGTTGTTATGGCCAGAGGATACCCCTGTGTTGGCCAGAAACACAACAAAATGCCCAGTGAAGCACTGGCTGTGCTTACGTCATAAACAGCATTGCCGGCCTCCCGCGTTCTACACAACATTTCGACGCAGTTCTTGCTCGGTGGCCACAGATCTTGCAGCTCACTGCTGCTCTGGGAGTGAACCTCGCCAGTTTGGTCAGGTTTTGAGAGAAGAAGGACAAATTTTCTTGCCCA
The DNA here is from genome assembly GCF_964199755.1 of Larus michahellis. Classification (NCBI taxonomy): domain Eukaryota; kingdom Metazoa; phylum Chordata; class Aves; order Charadriiformes; family Laridae; genus Larus; species Larus michahellis. Next base: position 518,808 of record NW_027436403.1, on the reverse strand, counting down.
ATGGGTTGCAAAAGGACTCTCGGGGCAGCACGGTGATGCCGGTGGTGCTGGGAAGAGACCATGGAAGTTGTTAGAGGAGAGCTAGTCATGCTTTGCTGGGAAAGACGTAACTTATTTAGTGCAGCTCCTCACATCTCCCCTCTTCCTAAGTGTCTGCTGATCTTGCTGTATCTGTTCCCAACTTGCCTTCCTCACCTCCTCTTCCTTACGATTTCAGGCGCCTCAATATGGGCAGCCGTTTTCAGGCAAAGCTCCCAAACCTCCAGGACAGATCCCGTTTGGCCGAGGAGGAAGCGGGAGCATCTCTGGGGTGGAAGCCCTGGGGAGACATGGAGATGAACCCAGAGACACAGGACAAAGGTTTCTCTGAACACTTTTCTTCCACAGTCACCCCTGGGATACTAGGGGTCAAAAATTCCTCATTTTCGCAGCAGCTTTTTGGACTTTTGGATTCTCTCCCTTCTCTTCTTGACTGCCTTCCCCCCTGGTAGCGTTAGAGGGAAGGAGATGGCTCAGTTCTGGCAGGACAGTGACCAAATCATAACCGGTGGTGCTCTCGGCAGCATCCTCCATGAGAAATGGGCGTTTGTAGGTGTCGCACTTCATCTGCTCAAAGCCCCATCCAACCTGGTCTTGAACACCTCCAGGGATGGAGCCTCCAAGACTTCTCTGGGCAACCTCTTCTTTTCTAGGCTGCTCTCAATCCGTTCTCCACCCAGCCTCTGTTTGTCCTTGGGATCATGTCCTCTTGCAACTTGAAGCTTCAAACACTTTTGGTGGTGTTATCCTCCTTGCTTGGATTAGCCTTGTTCTAATATACTGATCTCTGGGGGATATTTTGTACTGTGTTTGTTTGCAAAGGTAATTGATGATAAAATTGGGGTGGGATGCAGTTAGAGGGACACGGGCGCTTGGTGCCAGTGTTGGTGCCCTGGGACCCTCTGCCCAGGCCACAGCTGCAGCGTCCTGGGGGCACCGCTCTCCAGCAGGTCCTCTGTGACAGCGGCCAGTCCCAGGCATGTGCTTCAGAGACACTTCGTCCTCTGGAGGCCCCCCTCGGCACTGGTGGTCAGACAGCGGAGCTCTGCCTAAAGAACTGGGAAATTTTGGCGCGTCTATAAGCACAATCTCGTCAACTAACACAAAATAACCTAAATAATTTAAATATCATGTCAGTGTTTTCCCATGAGATCAAAATGAGGAGTTTTCAGGGTGTGCATTAATAGGAAGAGGAGAGCTATTGACCTTCCACTCTGTTTGCATCGTCAGTACTCTCTCGATCAGGCTGTGCATTTGATCTCCCTCATCTTTCACGTATTTCCACATCTCTTTAATAAATGGGCCATGTCTGCAGTCACCTTTCCAGCAGCACATCTGAACAGAAGCACATGCGATTGCTCTCTAGATTTCCCCTGCCCTTCCTCTTTCATCACTTAGACACATCTCAACAGTCCAGAAGATGCTTTGAGCTTCAGGGAGTTCAAAGCTTGTCTGTATTCCAGGAATGTGTCTAATTCTGTCTGTAGCACGCTCCTTAATTGTGGTTACTTTTTAATTTACTTTCTGTGCAAAAGATTTCTTGCATGGTTGTGCCTTGTGGAAGGGGAACCTCACTGGTGGCAGATTGTACTCGCACACAGTTGAGGAGTGGTTTATTTTAATCACGGAATCACAGAATCACAGAATGGTTGGGGTTGGAAGGGACCTTAAAGATCATCCTCTTCCAATTCACACTCACCCTTGGCTCTAGTTAAGATCTGAGCCACACTTCGACTCCAGATGGACTTTTCTGTCAAAACCAAGAGCATTTTTCCTTTCACACTTGGGTTCTGAAAGGGGCTCCCAGGAACCTCGGCCACCTTTTTCCTCTACAGCACCACTTGCTTTCAGAGACTGCTTCCCTGACTGAAGGAAGCTGTGAGTTCTCACTGGTGTCCTCCCAATGGTGGCAGCAGCTGAAGAAGTATATCCTGATCAGCCTGTGCAGGTACAGTCTGGAGAGCCAGGCCTGACAAGGACTTAGAGCCTGTTTTGCCCAGTTGCCCCACACTGGTCCTTGCAGCATTGAGGCCTGTGGTCAGCAGGACCCTGTGAGTCTTGTGCTGCCAGTGGGCAGGAGGGAGCCAGTCAGCCTTCTGCAGCCCATCAGTCTCTCTAGGAGGAGACCCAGGTCTGCCTTAGGCACTAATTCTATCCGTCACCTGGGCCGTGATCTTCATGGTCTCCCCATGGCAGGTGCCCAGGCATGGGAGTGCAGGATGTTTGCAGCCCTGCTCCAGTTGCTGAACACAGACCCCGTAGCCTACTGTTGTGGTGTGGGCTGGGCTGGCCACCGACCACCTACTCACCCGTGGTTCCAGCTTGAAGCTCACTGCCATTCACACATGTCCACTATGGACAGAGAATGCACCCGCACAGAAGGGAGCTGGAAATAGGCTCTAATGAGAAGAGGGCACAGGCTCGTGCAGGGCTCCATCAGAGCAGCCTGCTGACTAGAAACCTGTTTACACGTACACAGTGCCTTTGTCCCCTTTGCTCTCTTTTCCTGTTTGGTTGCCAAACCACTTTGTTGCTGATTCTGTTTTCCTTCAGACTCAGGAGGAGTTGTCCACGACTACAAACACCAGGAACTTAACTGAGTGCCTTCATTTCAGTATTACGAGTAATATACCCATTACGGTGCTGTAGGCATCCTAGTCAAGAGAAGGCTTAAAGGGAAATTGGAAGGAGACCATTGCAGTGGCTCTGTGGGCCTGTAGAAGAGATGCTTCCAAAGTGATCGTAGAATCATAGAATCCTTTAGGTGGGAAAAGGCCCTTAAGATCATCAAGTCCAACTCTTAACCTAACACTGCCAAGTCCACCAGTTAATTTTGAAGGTGACTCATTTTGGCTAATCTTGGAGGTGGTTAATTCTAAAGGTGGTTGACTGAGCTCAATCCCTTGGTTTCAAGTCAATCCACTGTCTCAGACCAGTCTCTCCTCTCGTCCATGTGCATGATGAGATGGGAGAGTCCCTGGACCAGCCAGGGGATTAATGACTTAAGTGCTCTGGTTGCACGCCGGCACAGGCTTGATGCCCAGCTACGCCACCGTTAGAAATGGAACAGAATTCACACAGCTTTTGCCAGAAATATCAGTTTCCAGCTGGCAGTCCAGAATACCCATGCAAAGCAGCCAGGCTGGAGAGGCATTCCCTGTGTCTGAAGAGAAGTGGGCTGGATCAATATTTTTCATGTCATTGGGTAAAAACACAGAGAAAAGCAGACTCCCTACAGAGCACAATTCTGGTGTCCCATTTCAAGAAGGAAGAGGAAGCCTAAGAAAAGGGAAGGAAGGCTGACAAACGTAACAAGATGAGTTTCACCAGGCATGGTATTGGTTAGTCTTGTCACACCTTCAAGTGACCGGGTACCAAAATGGATCCTCACAACTGTCCTATATCTTTCCTAAAGACCTTTTCAGTCATTCAAGTGTTGAAAATCCTCCTTTTCACACTGCTGCTGGTGGTTGATCTGCTCACTGTCATGGGGAATGCAGTCACCATTGCCATCGTTTGGCTCCACCACTAATAACACACCCCCATGTATCCCATCCTCAGCACCTTGTCCTTCTTGGATAGTTGGTTCACTTTGGTCATTGCCCCTAACACGTTATGCAGTCCCATGTTGGATATTAAGGTGCCTCTCCAGCTGCTTACAAGTCCTAGACCTTCTTCTCTGACTTCCTGGGCACGGATGAGTTTAACCTTTGCAAAAGATCTGAGTGAAGCTGGAATTTCCCAGGAATGGGGTGAAATAGCTAACAGCCTCTTTAATCTCTTCTGTTCTGGAGAAACAATCCTTTGTGAGTGTTTGAAAAAGGTGGAAAGAAAACAACTAATTCTCTGAGGCCTCTAACAGAAATGTGAAACACAGAAACCAGGGTGTGAGCCGTACTCTCTGTGTTATATAGGGAGACTGAGGGAAAGGAGAAAAAGCAGAAAAGGACAGAACTTTTCATCCAGACTGTGAAATTACCACACTTGGTTTTTTTGCCATGTTCCTGTCTCGGCTGGCTGAACTGAAATTTATCACAGGACCAGAAAATGCAACGGCAGTTACTGAGTTCATCCTAGAGGGTTTCTCAGGGCTTGACCAAAGACTACAGCTATTTCTCTCTCTGGTCCTTCTGCTCATATACCTGACAACAGTGATGGGGAATGCAACCATCATTTTCCCTGTGTGCATGGGTCACCGCGGGCAAACCCCCTGTGGAATAATTACTAAATTGGCCAAGAATACAAAAATACAGCATTGTTCACACATTAAGGAAAGTCATAAAATCAAGAGGCTTCTGAGGTAGAATACAGCCGCAGCTAGCACACGAAGAATGCAACATCTGTGATTCCCTGTACAAGGTTGTTTGCGAAACTACACGAGGGATGGAACGGAACACGCTTGTTCCGTGGCCTTCCCTTGTGACGAATAGCAGATATGGGGACGAGATGGTACTACGGAACTGATAAGCGGCCTACACGCTACCCGAGCCAACATTTCGTCTAATGTTGATGAAATGCTGTCCTTTTGTGCGAACTTTGCTGACCACAATGTACCAAAACACACCTCCATCCCGGAGGCTATCCGCCCCCGAGGTGTGAACACTCCTCCTTGAATACATTAATCGTAATAAAAGTATGTATGACTAAAGTCACTCAAACTCCACTTTGAAGATAAAAAAATAATATAAAAATAGCCCAAGAGAGAGGGGATGTCAGGGAAGACACCATCGCGAAGGATTCCACCGCTGATTTCCAGGATCAGTCGACGGGCTGAGCCTCTCTTCCCCCCCATAGGGACGCCTTTGGGTAAGACTTCGATTACACTGAGCGCTTTCTCGGGGACTTAGAAATTTCTCTAGAGAATCTCTACCCTACATTTATAGCCAGGCTGTATCGTTTATAATTTTGTCGCGCGTTTGTATACTTAGCAATATCTTTATTTGCACGTGTTTTGCAGACAGTGTATTTATCACCGGCAATCCTAAAGAACCTGTATATCTGTTGTTTAAATAAACTGCACGGTTTAAGTAGCTAGTCGTTCCGCTTTCTCACTGAACGCGACCAAAACTACAGAGAGGCCGTGCTAGTTCAGGAGCACGACTAGACTGAAGGTGCAGTCCACTATTAGTGTATCCAAATCGTAGTAGTTTAATACATATTAAACGCGATTGGACTGATAGTGCTGAATTGGGCATCACTCAGAATTTAAACCTAGCCGCACCTAGCCTCCCACCTCGGTGAGGAGTGTTAGAACGCAAGGGGGTTTATCTTCTGCCAAAACCGCTTGGCCCCGTTTCACGCAACACCCCCCCGGTACTTTTTCATCAGCAATCTGTCCTTCCTGGAAATCTGGTTTACATCCTCCACAAGCACCAAATTGCCTGTGATCCTGGGTTCTGGTAGGAGAACAATCTCACTAAGCAGCTGCTTTGCCCAATCCTATTTCTGTTTTGCCCTGGGCACTACAGAGATTGTTCTACTTGTTGTCCTGTCCTTTGACCGCTACGTTGCCATCTGCCAGCGTTTGCGTTATGCTGCCATCATGAAGCCTCAGCTCTGCATCCACCTGGTTGTTGCTGCTTGGGTCATGGGCACCACACTCTTGAGTTACTCTCTGGTCCTCCTCTACAAGCTGACTTTCTGGGGCTCGAAGAAGATCCACCATTTTTTTTTCGAGAGCTTCCCCTTGTTCAAATTGTCCTGCTCTGACACCAGCCAGCTTTGGAAAATGAACTCTATTTTTTCATCATTTGTCATGCTGGGTTCCTTATGTTTAACTCTGGCATTTTACACAGGCATCCTTTTCTGTCTTCTACACCTTCCAGGAGCCTCTGGGAGGAAAAAAGCTTTCACTACATGTTCTTCCCATCTCACCACCTTGGCCATTGCCTATGGGCGCTGCATTGCTCTCTATGTGCATCCTTGCAGGGTTCCTACGTTTCCTTGCAGGCAAACAGAATGGTAGCTTTGCTAAACCCATTCTTACATCCGTTCATCTACAGTCTTAGAAACAAGACTGCGATACTGGCCCGGAATGAAGCCATTGCCCATGTAACAATAAAGCTTTTCGCCTTATCACGATGCATTTCTGGACAGCAATTCCCATGATCTGCTATCAAATGTTAATGCTCTGCCCCAGCTGCTCCCAGACCCACCACAGGAGAACCATCTGGAACCCATCTCCAGAAACCAAGAAGAGCACAAAGGCACAGTGGCAGATGGGAACCCAAATTACAGGCTCCTGAGGAATGAACACCTTGTTCCACTTATTATGGGAAGTTTAGGGGAGGACACGACCAGTGCAGTCTGTCCTGTCATCTCATTAAACTTAATTTCTACCTCTTTTCCATGTGAGTGAATCTTCTGTGTGAACATGTGAGCACGGTGGTGTGAGTGCAGCAGCCGGAGCAGGACCAGGAGGTCAGACAGCCCGTATGCCATTAGTGCCAGAACCTGAGAGACTGGAGTGACTGGACTTAAGAGTTCATGTGCGTGCGTGTGAGTGTGACTGGGGTGGTCTGTACCAGCATCTGGAATGGAGCTGTGGCCTCAGGGACTCGTATGACCAGGTGGCTGCAACTGGGTAGGCTGGTATCCAGGGGCTGAGTGTCCGAGCCCAGATTCTAGAGGGATCCACCCTCTACAGGTGTATATATGATGGAAAGGAATGGAATGGAATGGAATGGAATAGAATAGAATAGAATAGAATAGAATAGAATAGAATAGAATAGAATTGTTCAGTTGGAAGGGACCTACAATGATCATCTAGTCCAAATACCTGAGCACTTCAGGGCTGACCAAAAGAAAAATCATGTTATTTAGGGCATTGTCCAAACACCTCTTAAACACCGATGGGCCTCTTAAACACTTAAACACAAGGCATTGACCGCCTCTCTAGGAAGCCTGTTCCAGTGTTTGACCACCCTTTTGGGAAAGAATTGCTGCCTTCTGTCCAGTCTAAACCTCTCCTGACAAAGCATCCCGTGCGTCCTATCACTGGGTATGAGGAAGAAGAGCTCAGCACCTCCCTCTCTACTTCCCCTCCTCAGGACCCTGTAGAGAGCAATGAGGTCGCCCCTCAGCCTTCTTTTCTCTAAACTGAACAAACCCAGAGTCCTCAGCCGCTCCTCACAGGACATGCCTTCCAGCCCTTTCCCCAGCTTTGTTGCCCTCCTCTGGACACATTTGGGTACCTTCACAGCCTTCTTACATTGTGGGGCCCAGAACTGCACACAGCGCTCAAGGTTGAGGTCGCATCAGCGCTGAATACAGTGGGATAACCACCAGCTGCTTATACCGTGTGTGACGCACCCCAGGATGCAGTTTGCCCTCGTGGCTGCCAGGGCACACTGCTGACTCCCATCGAGCCTGCTGTCGACCAGCAGCTTCAGATCCCTCTCTGCAGGGCTGCTTTCTAGCCACTCCTCTGCCAGTCTGTATTGTGTCCAGCATTATTTCATCCCAGGTGCAGAATGCAGCCTTTGTTCTTGTTTAACATGGTGGGCGTTACCTCCTTTGGGTCATGGGTACAGGTGTTAAACTGAACAGGGCCCAGGAGAGTCTCCTTAGATTTTGTAAGAAAAATCTCAGCCTTGTTTTTGCAGAGGAACAACTTGGCCAGTCTGCAAAATGCAGCTAGAGAATGATTAATTAGAAAAAGGCTGATCAAGACACATGCAAGAATACTCATCCCTTAGACAAAGGAGAAACCAGTCTATGCTGGATCGGTAGTTTAACGGGAGGATGAACCTTTAACTGAGACCAGCTACCGTGGGCAATAATACCAAAAAGGGAAGAAACAAACAGGTGAAGTAAGGGGTTTAGGAGGGGTGATGGGGAGAAGTAAACAGAGGTGGGATGAACAGAAGTAGTTTTAGGCAAATCGGATAGACTGTAAACCCTGGAGTACCTAGCCAGTGGGGAAAAAGGGGAGGGAAATTTTGGCCGGGGATAGGAAATAAAAAGAAGTTATTTTGGGACCTCAGCTTTGCCTACCTGCTAGGACACCCGTTCTTGCAAGAATGTCTAAATAAAATGTGCTTCGTATCAATCACTGCCTGAGCCATTGTTATTGGATAAGGAGCGTTTCTCACACTGTGCTGCCCCACAGTGCCCCAGTATATCCCAGTGGCCTCCAGGTAGGGTATGAGCCCTTCACCATTGCTCTCCCAGCCTCGTCATCCAACTGGTGTTTGACCGTCCATTTGTCTGCCCTTCCAGACTGTACTGTCCTAACTTGAGTACAAGAGAGATCATGTCAAAAATCTTGCTGAAGTTGAAGTGAACGACATCCACTCTTCTCCCCTCATGCACAAAGCATGGTACTCCATGATGAAGGCGGTCAGACTGGTGAACCATGATCTACCCTTTGAATGTCCAGGCTGACTGGTTTTGGACATGGTCTTCTCTCTTAGGTGCTCAGAAATATCACCCAAGAGATATCGATGGTTTGCTCCTCACCAAACTGAGCTGGTACAGCCTGTAGTTCCCGGGGTTGCCCTTTTGGTTTCTTTCAGAGTTGGGTGCAACATTGGCTTGTCCTCTCTCACAAGAGATCTCTACCAAGCCCATGACATGTCAAAAAGGATATTCCACAGAAATCTCAATCTTCCCCTGTAACTTCATTACCACTATTCTGCCTGTTATACGGTGTACTTAATTTCTCTATTCTTTCATATGTTTTCTCCTGTCCTGATACAATGACCACTTCTAAAGTCATCTTTTCTGCTGCAGACTGTCTAGACAAAGGCCTTTTCAGTTATACTCCCGTTTTCTCCTTCTCTTACTCTTTGTTCATTTAGGTTCCTGTCACCCATCCAGCTGCTGCTTCGAGCTTCATGTAGGTAAAAGTTTCCCTGTCCTTCAGTCTAATTGTCTCCTGTGGCCAACTCTTTATACCTATCTGTTTGTACCTGTTTCTCATACGATTATCCCTCGTAGAAAATCAACCTCATTAGAGGCAGCCTGTACTTGGCATATGGCTGCAGAGGGTGTTTTAGTGTTTATCAAACATGATTATTCTTTACTTGTCCTTGCTTGCAAAGTGGAAAAATCCTTCTGTGCCTGGGTGCAGCCGGGTCTCTAGGGAGATCGGGTGGGAGCTGGTGCAATGGAGCTGTAACATCCAGCTGCAGAGATCAGTGGAGAAGTCTGATGGAAGGACAAGTGATGTAAATCCCAGCTGGCCAATGAGAGAGATGGTGGGGTTGTGGGGGTGAGGAGCAAGGATGTCCATACAGTGTCACCTCAAGGGACTGCTTTTCCTAGCCATCCAGACCTCCTGAGGAGACCCTCTGGATCAATATCAATTGCAGAAGACTTCTATCATCCCTTCTCTAAACTGAAAAATAAATTTAAAATAGTAATAGTAATAAAGAAATTATTAGGTTCTCTTTGAAACCTTCCTTCTTAACTACACTATGAAAAAAACTCCAATTAGCTGTAGAAGTATTGAAGACTTGAAGGAAATTGAAGGAAGAGAGATAGCTCGTTAGGGCTTTCTGTACTTTAATGAGCCCCGTGGTGGATTTAGCTCTGAGGCCATGAACCTCAGATACTGAGAGAAGATTGAAAAACTGCTCAAGGAGTCAGAAGCAAAACTCAAAGTACCTGGAAGCATTAATGGGCCCCACTGAGGGCCACTGCTGACAAAGTCTCCCCAGGGACTCGTTAGAGGAGATAGCTGGAGGCTGTGATTGCAGGAAGGCAAAGACACAGCGCAGGTGGCTGCAATGAAGAGAAAACTGTTCCTGTGTTTGATGAAGCAGCAAGGCCAAACCTGACCCTCAGGCCCTGGGAAGGCAGATCCTGCCCCTCAGGTGTGGCTCAGGGCTCTTCCTGGGGGCAGTGGGGTGTGAGGGTGAGCAAGGCCAAGTGTAGGGAAACTGTGCAACACCTAAAGGCTCCCCCATGTGATGGTGAAGAAGAAACCAAGTCCAGAGCCTCAAAATAAAGTTTCTTCTGTTGTGCCTCGGTGGCAGAGGCAACTGCCATAGCCAAGGGCAGAAAGAGCTTGGTGCTGTTGGGCTTTTTAGCCTTGCCAGAGCCCTGGGCCATCTCTGCTGCAGGCTGACCATCACTGTCCCATGCCTGCACCTCTTTCCTTGCAGGCTGCAGACACCCATGATGCTTTCCCACATCGCTCTCACCCCGGCATTTCCATATCTGTACTGATGTCTCTCCACTCGCACCGGCTGTTCCTTGAAATACAAAGCCATGGGTGATCCAGACTCCCTCTGGGTGACCTCTTGCACCACAGTACAACCATTTGAGTGAGATTTCTTTTTCCTCACATGCAGTCCGAACCTTCCACGCTGCACTTTGTTGAGGTTTCCTTCTCTTCCCCCTACCAGGAAAAACTCCACCATCTCTGAAGCCACCCTTCAAGCAGGTGCAGGCTACTGCTAGAGAGCCCTGGGCCTCTACTTCAAAAGGTACAGAAGCCCAGCTCCCTCAGCTTCTCCACACAGGCCCCAAGCCCCATCCTGGCTGATGTCCTTTAGAGCTTCTCCAGTTCCTCCTCCTTCCTTCAGAACAGAGAGCCCCACACACAGACACACGAGTCCAGACGTGGCCACACCAGTGCTGGGTCAAGGGGGCTGATAAATGCCTTGTCTGGGTGGCTGTGTGCCCCCTAATGCAGCCCTGTGTGCAGCTAGTCCAATTCACGGTCCGCATGTGCCACTGGCTAAAGTTGCATCCCTCGTAATGCCCAGGCCCTTCTCCTCGGGGTCAGTCCTCGGCCAGTCAGGTCACAGCATGCCCTCATCTGTGGGGTAATCCTGCCCCCAGGAAAGGCCTGGCCACTTCTCCTTGTAAAACTATGTGAGCTTTCTATTTGCTGAATCCCAGAGTTTTTCAGGGTCCCCCAGGAATGAAGCTCCATTGGGCCAGTCGGTCATGTGTGCGTGCAGATGGCTCTCCCTGACATGTGGTGCCTCTGACAAGATAGCAGCATGAGGAATCGCAGGACACTACTGTGTCCTGTGATATAAAAGGTAGGCACTTGATCAATGGCATTGTTCACCAAGGTACACATTCCCATGGTGAAAAGCTCAGAAACGCCAAATGGAAGTACAAAGGAAGCCAAACTAGGACCATGGAGGAAAGGGTAAATAGAGGTGGGCTATTTGCATGGGAGGGTACAAGGATGGTCAAGGGGAAGAACTTGTGAGTGGGAAAAGAGTGTAAAAGAAATGGTGAAGCAATGGAAAAGATTAGGGCTGTTTGCAGCCCTGCACCTGAGTAACTATGCCTGGAGTGGGACAAGAAAGTCCGAGATCATCTGACGGGATTTTCTGGTTGACTTCTGAGGTCACCAGGAACCTGACTGATTTCCCTCCCGTCATGAAGGAAAGATGGTGGATTGAAACACAGAATCATTCATGCTGGAAGGAAGATGAGGAGATCTCTAGTCCACCCTCCTGCTCACAGCAGAGGCAGCTGTCGGGTCAGACCAGGTTGCTCAGGGCTTCCTCCATTTTGGGATTGAAAAGCTCCAACGGTGGAGATGACCCGAGCTCTCTGGGAAATCTTCTCCAGTGTTTGCCTGTCTTGACAGGGAGAAAGTTTTGCTCATTTGTTTCAGCTGATGCCATTGGCCCTCATCCTCCCATCACCCACAATAGTGAAGAGCCTGGATGGATTTTCATGGTGAAAGCCAAGAAGATGTGGGAAGGCTGATATTAGGTCTCCCCAAAGCCTTCTCTTCTCCAGGCTTTGCACCTTTGCAGCAAAGGTGACCAATGGCTTTCTGGGCTGCACTAGGAAGACCACTTCCAGCAGGTCGGTGGAGGTCCTTCCTCTCTACTCAGCCCTGCTACAATTTGTCTTGCTCATTTCCCTCAGTGTTTTCTACCCGACTACCATCACTTAGCGGTAGATGTAGGGCTTCAGGTTACTGGTTGTGAATAGCGTGAAGGCCTCTCGTGAATGTGTTCACAGTCAGTGTCACAGAAGTCTAAACATCATCTGAACAGGTCTTAGCTCTTCAAACCTTCCAACCCCTACTGTTCTGTGATGCTGTGATTCTTTGATTCCACTGTCATTGCCCAGAGGGGCTACCACAGATGTAGACTGCTCCAGTGCAGGTATTTATATTTAGGCAGATCAATGATGTTGTTGCTTTAGTGTTTCTTTGTTGTGGTACATGCTGCTGCTGTTAGGGAAATCACACAAACATTTGAAGGACAATGGCAGGATTACCACCTTAGTGGCCCTCCAGTGAGCTGGTTCCTGTTTGCCCTTGTCTCACTGTCACTGGGCAGGGTGTGGTGTAAAAGGTGCTGAGCAGAGCAGGATAATCACTTCTTCTGGCTGTGCTCCTGCTCATTGCGCCTCAGGTGCTGTTGGCCGCCTTTGCTGCTGGCTCTTGTTTAGCCTGATAAAACTCAAGGAGCCCCAGGGCCATTTCCACAGAGCTGCTGCCCAGCCACGCAAAATGATCCAAAATGGATCAGAGCAGCCCTGCTCTGACATCAGCCTGGTCTCTCAACATCCTTGGATTCATCGCATCTGGTCCAATGGACGACCAAAGGTTGACCTTACCCATGTAGCCCCTGACTTGATCTGCATCCACTGCTGGATTTCATGTGGGGTTCTTCCCCTTACGCACATGGAACTGGGAGACCTTGCTGGTGAAGATGCAGGGCAAGAGTACCTCGTACCCATCTACACCTACTCTTTTCAAATTCAGCCATGACCACACATTATCTTTCTTTATTGTTTCACTGTTCCTGAAGGAATAACTGCTCATTGTTGTGCCCTTCGAGTCCCTCGCAAGTGTCAACTCTATGGGAGTTCTGGCTTTTCTAAAACCAACCATATTCCTCAAGTCCTCCTTTGCTTTCATCCTTGCAGCCTCCTTTTGAATGCTTCCTATTTTCTATGGAGCTTCCCCATGAGTGTCTGGTTTCCCCCAGCTCTTCTTCTGATAGCTCTGCTTGTTGTCCTGACGATGGGTATGACCACACTCTGGTACGTGAAAGACACTGTCCTTGCAGACCACTGTACTGCAGACCCTCTGCTGCCCTTCTGTGCTGCTCACATGGGCTCCCCACAAAAAAGTCACAAGACTAGGCCAAAGTCTGCTCCTCTGAGCTCTGTCATCTGCATTCTTCTATTATGCTTCTCCTTGGGAGGTGAGACCCCACTATTTCACAGTCGCGACACCCAAGGCTAGCACTGGTTTTCACAAGAAATAACAACTTTCCAGTAGTTGAAAATGTCCATGGTATCGACATCCTTTGATTCAGGCACACTGTGATAATCATTGGCATGCCCAAAACTGGACAGAAAAGAAGCCTCACGAAGTTCAGCAAAGGTAAAAGCAAGCCCTGGACACAGGGAGAAATAGTCCCCAGCACCAGTACAGGTTGGGGGCTGAGTGAGTGAGAGCTTCTCAACACTTTGGCAGAGCAGTACCTTTGGTGTTCTGGTAGAGCCGCAGCTGACCGAGAGCCAGCAGTGTGCCCTTGCAGCAAAGCAGGCCCACAGCCTCCTGGGCTGCGTTAGGAAGAGCGGTGCCAGCAGGTCATGGGAAGTGATCCTTCCTCTCTACTCAACACTGGTGACACACTTCTGTGGTGGTCAATAATTTACATTTACCTCCTTAACTGTTCCTCAACTTCCTTATCTGTTCAGCAATTCCTTATCCTTGTGCCCTTGAAGTCCAGGGGAGCTCTGGCTTTTCTAAAACCTCCCTTATTTCTAAATTCCTCTTTTGTTTTAATCCTTCCTCAGCCTCTTGTATACTTCCTTTTCCTATGGAGCTTTCCCAAGGTGAGACCCCACTATTTCCCAGGTGAGACCCCACAAGTCCATGGTCACGACAGCCAAGGTTGACACTGGTTTTGACATCCATGTCCAGCTCTTCCTTCTTTGAGAGTACAAGATGCAGATGGGTATCACCACTGTAGACCAACCTGGCAGCTGTGCCTTGACCAAGACCTTCCAGGACCCTCCAGGACTCTTTGCATGCTGCTGTGGTCCCCTTCCACTGAATGCCAGGACAATTACAGTCTACAAGGGGACTTTAATAGGTTCTTTGTCTCCCACCACAATGTCACCCTTATTAGTCTCTCCTCTGACACTCACCCACCAGGGCTCACCCAACTTCTTCATCCCAGAGAGGAGCTCCACACATCTCAGCAGCTCCTTCACACAGAGGACACATCCCTCCTGACCTTCCTGGACTCCTGATCATCCTGAACCCACCCATGACAGCAGCCCAGGCATGTGAGCTGTCCCAACACCCCTCAGCTGTTATTCCCTCCAAGTGGAAGGAAGAGGTTGCCCACACAGCTCCAGCTCCTCCTCTCTGGGCCCCAGGCTGAAGGCATCAGGGGCATGGCTGGGCTGCAGCACCTCAGCTGTGGCACATTTGGGTTGAGAGTAGAACCCTGCTTCCAAGGCCCCCTCAACTGTGCAAAGGCTTTGCTTCAGAGCAGAGACATGCTGGAGTCTAAGGCAGATGGCTGTGTGAAGAAGAAATGAAGTGCCCACCAAGAGAGCAAATGATGCTCACCCCAATGTCAAAGAGAAACAGAGCTGGGCTGTGCAGTGTGAGCAGGAGAGGGCTTTGCTGTCTGTTGTGTCTCTGCAGCCCTGAGGGCCTGTGCTGGAGGTGAAGCTGATCTCAGGAAGGAAGAGATGATGTTGACAATGTCCTTGACTGTAGACATCCTGTGATTCAGGCCCACTGTGAAAATCACTGGCCTGAGCCATGGCTGTATCATCAAGGGGATGGTTAAACCCATAGGGGAGAGAAGAACCAGCAGAGTCTGAGAGTGAAGGAACACGTGTGGAGACCCTGGTGTGATGTGCTGGGTTTTCATGCCCTGTCCGGCATCTACTGTAAAGAGAAGGGACAGCCCTTGCGTCAGTGCAGTGGTGGGATTCAGTCAGTGGCCCAAAGGCAGCGCCCCTGTCTGAGATGCCCTGGGGGATGCCTGTCCCACAGCTAGTCTGGATGGGGACGGGGTTCCTGTACAGGACCTGTGCTGTCCATGTCAGCTGTGTGCAGTTGTGCTGGAGAGCCCTGGCACCTCCCAGAGCACCACAGGCCTGAATGTGTCAATTAAAGTAAGATTCAGCTGCCCTGAGTTAGGTTAGGCAATGAAGGGTATGGGAGACATGTGGAAAATACAGCTGATGGAGATCAGAAAGACTCAGCTGTCCCTGTGCCACATGACTCCATTTGATCAGCTGAATCCCTCTATGGGCTGCCCTGGACATAAGGAAGAGTTACAGGTTCCTTTGTCCTACGTGTGGGCACCTTCTGTCATTGAAGTTGGCCAAAGGAATTTCCCACCATCCTCCAGGAAGATGCCCCCAGAGGTCATCCTGTCTCTATGAATTGCTCCACCAGAGCTAGAGCTTGCAGTGACCAGCATGCATCTTGGTCACATCTGGCACCTGATATATCACCGCTTATCTGTACCTGAACATATCCCTCTGGCCCAGCCTATACATTCCTTAGCAAGGGAGCTGAGACAAGGAGCTCACCTGCAGGAGCCTATTTTGGGCACATGTGAACTGATGCAAAAGGAATCCCACCTTCTGGGTGTTTGAGGTGTGCCTGGGATGGAGCTAACTCCTCTTTTATCCCAGAGGACTACAAAGGCAGGATGAGGACCCTCCATTGACTCAGATGAATCCCTGCCCTCAGAAAAGGTAAAGGAGAATCCTTCCTGGTATCGTCTGGGTGTCCTGTCTAATATTAAAAAGAAAAAGCTATTTTTGGACCTCAGTACGTCTCTGATTGAGAAATGCAAATGTTGGAACAAAATGTCTTTTTGCAATGGGAGAAATAACACTGCAGGAAAGTGTTTCTGCCCAGCTGAGGCAGGGAACAGCAGGGATTACATCAGCAGGTTGCCCTGGAGCCCCAGGGACACCTGGAGGGAGCCCCGAGGGGGCAGAGAAAGGGCTGCCTTGGGCTGGTCCTCTGCTGCTGAGCTGGGCTGGGCTCCTGGCATGGAGGGAGCTCATGGCAAGCGGGCAGCGCTGCAGAGAGACAGCTCTGCCCAGGAGCAGCTCCTCTGCCAAGCGCAGCAGGGCTGAGGGCACTGCCTGCAGGCACCCGAGAGGAGAGGAGAGGAGGGAGGCAGAGAGAGATTAAAGGTAGACTGGAGGGGGAGGATGCTGAGAGTTAATGGGGGGAGAAATCTTCACAAAGGAAAGCAGCTGTAGTTCCTGCAGAGATCTCCAAAAGCTGGCACATCCCACAGCCTCTGGGATCACTCAGGAGGACTCTCCCAACTTCTCTACTGTGGAGGAGGAGGACATTCTCCAGATCAGGGCTTCCTTGCTGCATCATCAGAGGCACAGGGCATGACAGCTGCCTTCTCCCTGGAAAAGGTAAAGAGTCGTGAAAGTGGGTGTGCAGGCAGGGGTGCCCAGGGCTGTCCTTGAGAGCCGGGTCCCTGCACCCCAGGGGGCTTTGTGCCGGGGCAGGGACTCTGCCACCTGCCAGGGTCAGCTCTCAGCCTGCCCAGGAAGCTCTACATGGAGCTTCTGTGTGGAGAGGCTGTAGTTGGAAGGAACAATCACTGTCAGACAAGGGTCCTACTGCGTTCAAGAGAGTGCCATATGGATCAGGGTGGCTGACAGCTCCAGATCACTCCCAGGACATCAGCAGAGGCAGCATTTCAACAGAAAGGTCAAAGCAAGGGCTACCTGAAAGATGAAGACCTTTCCAGGGTCTGTGCTCTCAGGTTGTTCTAGAGGAGAAAGGGAAAGCAGCTGTCGAGTTTCAGTAAGTCACTGAGACTGCAGAACCATTACACTGAGGGATCAGCAGATCTGCCAGAAAGCTCACAAAGTGCCTTCACCCCCTCCTCTCCCTACACACAGCACCAGCAGCACCTTTGCTTCCAGCATCAGGCTTTCTCTCATCTCCTCCTGAGGAGCCACAAAGAGGGAGATGGCCCTGGGCAGTGCCCTGCTGCCAGGAGGGGTCTGCAGGGCAGAGCTGAGCCCCCAGCGGGTGGGATGGGCTGTGGGAGCAGGGAGAGGGAGGAGACCTGGGCACAGAGAAGCGGCTCCTGGCAGGGGCAGCTCCAGGCAGCAGAGAGCCACTCCACCCGGCTGCATCCCTCTCTGCTCGGCTGCACAGGGAAAGAGAAACCAGATGGGAGAAACCGACTTTGAAAATGGACACTTTAACACCCACCAAAGGCCATTTTCATCTTCAAGTACATTGTCAGGGAGACCATTGTCCGAGAGGTGTAAGGACAGGACAGCTGGGTGGTGCCCAGCAGGTCACTGGTGTGCAGAGCAGCTCTCCTGACTCTGCACTGGGGCACAGAGAGCCCTTTTGTCCCTCAGGGCTCAGCAGTGTTCAGGCTAAAGGCAATGGGAAAGAGAAGGACTTCTGCCCCTGCAAAGAAAGTGCCCTCAGCAGCACAAACTTGATCTCACAAAAAGGAGCTGAATGAAATTATTCCAAAGGAAGAGAAGTCCTTTTGCGGAGATCTTTTTGGAAACAGAATGAGGTGGGGTCAAAGAAGTCTGCCTTAACTTGCCAAGGTCTTTCCCTCTTTCAACAGTCCCCCATGCCCAGAGCGGAACAAATGTCCAACGGCAGCTCCATCACCCAGTTCCTCCTCCTGGCGTTTGCAGACACACGGGAGCTGCAGCTCTTGCACTTCGGGCTCTTCCCGGGCATCTACCTGGCTGCCCTCCTGGCCAACGGCCTCATCATCACCACCATCGCCTGTGACCACCGCCTCCACACCCCCATGTACTTCTTCCTCCTCAACCTCGCCTTCCTCGACCTCGGCTTCATCTCCATCACTGTCCCCAAAGCCATGGTCAATTCCCTCTGGGACAACAGGGCCATCTCCTACACAGGATGTGCTGCCCAGCTTTTTCTGTTTGTCTTCTTCCTTGCCGCAGAGTGTGCCCTTCTCACTGTCATGTCCTATGACCGCTACGTTGCCATCTGCAAACCCCTGCACTACGGGACCCTGATGGGCAGCAGAGCTTGTGTCCACATGGCAGCAGCTGCCTGGGGCAGTGGGTTTCTCAATGCTCTGCTGCACACGGCCAGTACATTTTCCCTGCCCCTCTGCCAGGGCAATGCTGTGGGCCAGTTCTTCTGTGAGATCCCCCAGATCCTCAAGCTCTCCTGCTCACACTCCTACCTGAGGGAACTTGGCCTTCTTATATTAAGTGCTTTGTTAGTTTTTGGATGTTTTATTTTCATCTTGTTGTCCTATGTGCAGATCTTCAGGGCCGTGCTGAGGATCCCCTCTCAGCAGGGACGGCACAAAGCCTTCTCCACGTGCCTCCCTCACCTGGCCGTGGTCTCCATCTTTATCAGCACTGGCTTATTTTCTCACCTGAAGCCCCCCTCCATCTCCTCCCCAGTTCTCGATCTGGTGGTGGCAGTGCTGTACTCAGTGGTTCCTCCAGCAGTGAACCCCCTCATCTACAGCATGAGGAACCAGGAGCTCAAGGAGTCCATTAGGAAAGTCATTTATTCGATGTTTGTCAATATTGATAAATTTTCCATCACTGTCCACAAATGACATCTACGGTATCCCAGTGCAGGCCTGTACTCTGTTTATTGTTTTTTCTTTCTAGCATTTCCTGTAGTGTTGTTTATGGTTATTACATTTTTAAATAATTGTTTGTATTTAGCTCACTCTCCTGAGACATGAACCCATCTCTCTCTATCGCCTGAAACCTATATAAATGTTTTTCTAACACAATTTGAGAGCTGCCACTTCTGTAACCTCTCTCTAATACTGTGACATCTTCCCTGTGCAGTTCCTCAAGTTTTGGCTGTTCTTCCAAAGCTGATATCAGGAACAGGCCCCGATGTTTCACCCCAAAAGGGCCCGAGTAAAAAGCTCGTTGTCATATTGGAAGGTGTTAGGGAAGAAGGGTTGGACTTAGGACTCATCTGTTGTTGCCTATTGACGGTGGAGATGGTGAATGGTCACTGAGGTACTGTCACAGTGCACTGTCCCAGCGTGCGACAGGGCAGAGGACGTACTCCAGGAGAAGGATCTGGAGGTGCCTGGAGAGCCTGCGAGATAGGCACGGACTGTGTGCACCTGGGGTGGTCAGTGACTGGAGCCTCACAAAGCGAGCGATCGCCCAAAGTGGAGTCACCCAAAGGGAAAGCATTAAGTCCAGGTATCTGCAAGGAAACAAGATGGACACAGGCAACCCGACACAGACCAACTCCAAAGGGCACCAGCACCTTTACAGCGACCCACCAACAGCAGCACTTACACGACCATGAGCCACACAACTGGCCCCATCCTTTTCCCACTCTGTGGCTGATCTGATGTGAAGGTTGCATGAGTGGTCCGTACATTCCCGGCCCTGGGTCTCTCCATTGCCCCGTGTCCTCCTCCTCCTCCTTGCCATCCCACCCCAGCAAAGCATGTACATACATTCATGCCAAAACCACACAAACAAGAGTGAGCCCACTCACACAGCAAATAGCCAGGAGCAGAGTTGAGTAAATGTCGTGGTTTAACCCCGGTCAGCAGCTAAGCACCACACAGTCGCCCGCTCACGGTACAATGAGGGAGAGGATCAGAAAGGTAAAAGTGAGACAACTCATGGGTTGAGATAAAGACAGTTTGACAGGGAAAGCAAATGCTGTGTGTGCAAGCAAAGGAAAATAAGGAATTCATCCCCTGTTTCCCATTGGCAGGCAGATATTTAGCACTTTCCAGGAAAGCAGGGCTCCATCACGCATAACGATGACTTGGGAAGACAAATCCCATGACTCTGAACGCTACTCCTTTCCTCCTTCTTCCCACAGATTTTCTTGCTGAGCGCGATGCCCTATGGTATGGAATATCCCTTTGGTCAGTTGGGCTCAGCTGCCCTGGCTGTGTCCCCTCTCAACTCCTTGTGCACCCCCAGCCTAGTCGCTGGTGGGGTGGGGTGAGGAGCAGAAAAGGCCTTGGTGCTGTGCAAGCACGGCTCAGCAATGACTGAAACATTGGTGTGTTACCAACACTGTTTTCATCACAAGTCTAAAACACAGCCCCATACAAGTTACTAGGCAGATAATTAACTCCACCCCAACTGAAACCAGTACTGCAGGACTGACCACAGTGATGAGGCGTGGGGTTTGGCCAGACCAGCACTGACCAGCCACCTCCCCATGGGCAGCTGGCACCTTGAATCCCCCTCCTCCACATCTTCCATAGGCTTCTTCTCCACGATCGACCTTGATCCCTCCCTTTCCCTGCCCCAGTCTCCTCCCCAGTTCGTAACCCACACCAATTACTTTTTGCCTAATAGTCTCAGGTTTTACCCCTTTGTACACAATTTGATAGTTTGGGTACTACTACACTACACTACACTTGATACCATTGCCTAGGTCCTCTGGGACTTCAGTGGCATCACTGATGGCTTCCCTAGGCACTTCCCTTGCAAGACTTGACTGCCCAGGAGATCCCCAGTGCTTCCCCTCTGTGCAGTTTGGCCACTTCTCACATCTGCAGCCGCCTGTGAGACCCAGGCCATACGGACCCTGTGATACGGACACAGGCAGCTGCCCATACTGCTGGTCCCTTCTCACGCTGTTCTCTGTCACATTTCTCATGCCACAACCCATAGGTTCCCATGGCATGTGCTGGTGGCTTCAGCCCAGAGCAGGGCCTCACCAGGGCCCCAGTCATCTGTCTGCAGCCTTCCCATCTGATGTCCTTGATGACCTCATGATGTCTGCCTTCTCCTGGCCAATCACCTTGCTGTCATGAGGTGACCTCACAAGGTGATCTCACGCTGGATCCTCTGGAAGTACCACCGGATACTGATGGGCAGACAGCGGAGGTCTGCTTGAAAACCTGAGAAACAAATGTTAAAAATTATGAGCATGACATCATCAGCTGAAAACATTGAAAACTTTAAAAACTATCAGTGTTTTCCCACAAGATCAAAATGAGTTTTCAGGGTGTGCATGAATATCAAGAGGAGAGCTATTGACCTTCCACTCTGTTTGCAGTGTCAGTACTCTCTGGATCAGGCTGTGCATTTAATCTCCCTCATCTTTCACGTATTCCCACCTCTCCCAACTAAACTGACCCTGTCTGCAGTCACCTTTCCAGCAGCGCATCTGCATAAAAGCACTTGCAACAGCTCTGTAGATTCCCCTTCCCCTTCCTCTTTCATCATTCAGACACCTCTCAACAGTCCAGTTGATACTTTGAGATTCGTGGAGTTAAATCTTGCCTGTCTCTCAACAGTCTGTCTCATTCTGCACATTCTTTAGTTTTGCTGATTTGATAATTTTTCATCTCTCTAAAATATTTCTTGCATGGTCATGCCTTGTGGAAGGTGAACCTCATTGGTGGCAGCTTGTACTTGGCACACAGTTGAGGAGTGGTTTATTTTAATGGTGAATCTGATCATTTACTTTTGTTTGTTCAAAAACAAGACAATCCCTGTTTACCTGTGTGCAGCAGGTCTCTGAGGAAAGCAGGTGGGAGCTGGTGCAAAGGAGCTGGAACATCCAGCTGCAGACTGCGGTGGAGAAGTGTGATGGAGGGAAAAAGGATACAAGTCCCAGGTGGCCGATGAGAGCCATGGTGGGGTTGGGGAGGTGAGGAGCAAGGTTGGCCATCCTGTGTCAGACCTCAAGGGACAGCTTCTGCCACCAGTCCAGATCTCCTTAGGAGAGACCCTGGATCCATATCAGTCAGAGAATGCTGCTGTCACCTCTTCCATGCCCTGGCAAGGCAGATCCTGTCCCTCCCGCATGGCTCAGGGGTCTTCCTGGGGCAGGGGGAGGTGGGGGGTGTGATGCTGAGTGAAGGACACCGGTGGGACAGTGCCCAGCCTTGCTGGGGGTGTGCAAGGAGGCCATGAGGAGGCCCCCCCAGTGCCTTAGGACAACATGTCTCCTCACAGGCCTTGGTGGCAGAGACCACTGCTGTGCCCCAGGGGACAAGACTTGCGTTCTCTTGGTGACTTCCAGCCTTGCCAGTGCCCTTTGCCATCTTCACCGCAGGTTGTCCTACACAGACCCACAGCTACTGGGTCTGGCGGGGATGGAGTGAACTTTCCCCATAGCAGCCCATACCCTGCTGTGCATTCTACTCGTGCCTGGAACAGTGTTGATTCCGCACCAATGTTTTGGCTATTGCTGAGCAGTGTTTGCACCGCGTGAAGGCTGTCTCTCCAACCCCCTCTAAAGGTAGTACACTCGGGGTGGGCAAGTGGTTGGGATGGACCACAGATGGGACGGCTTACCTGAACTGACCAAAGGGATATGCCTTGCCATATGACATCATGCTCAGCAAGAAAAACTGAGAGAAAAGAGAGGGAAGGGGATGACATTCATTATTAAGACATTTGTTTTCCAAAGAGACTGCTATATGTATAGGATCGTTGCCTCCCAGGAGGTAGCTGATATTGTCTGCTGACAGGAACTAGAGGAAACAATCTCATCTGGTTTTGCTTTGCTTCTGCCTGTGGCCTTTGTTTTCACTTTATTTTTTTTTTTATCCTTTTCCCCACAAACACTCTCCCCCTCTGTTAAGTTACCTTTATCTTTACTCATGGGTATTTTCACTGTCTTTTCTCAGTTATTCATGCTGAGGAGGAGGAGGGAGGACCTCCCATGGCTTGGTGGGCACCTGATGGCCAGCCATGCATAACCCACCAGTCATCCTTCCCAACTCTCCTGCTACCAACAGTGCTAACTGGGTGAGATTCCTCAAGGGCTCCCCACAACTTGGCATCATCCACAAATGAGCTGAAAGTGAATTTTCTCGCACTGTAGAGAGAGATGATACAAACATTCCACAGTGGTGGTCAAGGGTTAGTCAATGAGGGACGCCATTAGTAATTGGCTGCCAGGAGGACTTTGTACCAGAGATGACATTTTAACATTATTGTTCAGACCGCTTCCCACCCAAGCACGGTGAGAGGAGCAGCTGGAGAAAGTCTTCACCTGGGCAGGAGAGCTTTCCCAGGGTGGAACTTCTGATGCACACATGGGACACCAGCACTAATAGGAAGGAAAAGACTGGGTCTAAAAAGAAGGTTATGAAATCAAAGGCCATGAGTGTCATGCTTTCACTGCAGGGGCGTTCCAGCATTGGGGCAAAACAACAGAAGAAGTGGTCCGGGACATCAGGGACACAAAATGTATCTGGAAAAAGAACAAAATGACACCTGTAGATGACAGAAATCCCCCTAGCCAAGGTGCAGCCTTCTTCTGGAGACAGCCCTTCCAGTTCCCGAGCCTTGCCGAGAGCAGGGGGTGGCATACAGCCCAGTACTCATCGTAGGATGTGGCCACCAGCAGGAAACACTCCGTACGTGCCGAAGGTGCGGGAAGTAGCACAAATATTGCTGCGAGCAGAGATTGTGCTGTCCCCAGTCAGGGGACAGTCAGGGTGGTGCCGCTGGAGCAGGTTTCACAGTTTTCCAGGAGCATCCCCATGATGAGGAGGGTGTTCCCAACCACAGTCACGGGGCAGGTCGTGAGGAAGAGAGGAGGAAGAGATGGGAGGACAACTCTGAGTGAGACCATTTGTTTCTCTGTCTGGTGCTTAAAAAATATTGTGATCGACATTGAGAGAGGTGAAACGTGGAGGGGTGTGTGCCTCTGGCTGCATTCCTACTGCCTAGACGTGCTCTGTGCTTTGTGAGAGGTGAGAAATGCCATCTTCTAGAGGGCAATGCCGCTCACGCCTGCAGAACCCTTTCTGACTGCACAGGGGAGATGCCCCACAGAGGTGCTTCTGTCACACCGTGTAATCAAAGGGACAGGCCATGAAGAGAGGGGAGGGTGAGGTAGCACACAGGCTGTTCCTGGAGGCACAGCCAGCACTGTCAGGGCTCTGGCAGGGCTGTTCAGAGACACGAGTCCTTCCCTGGCACGGGCAGAGGCCCTGCAGCAGACTCCCTGGCCTCCTGTTGCCACTCCCAGAGGCTGGCAGCCCCTCAGCCCCGCGCTGTGTCTCCCTGCTCGGCACCTCTCTGAGATGCCCCACGGCGTGAGGAATGGACACAGGGACCTGGGGTCAAGGAAGCCCATCCCAGTGCTGCATTCAGGGGGTTTCCCTGGGGACGTTACTCTCCAAATGAAGTGACCTCCAGATGTGTCTGTCCCACAGGCCTTCAAGGAACCCCCAGGAATAGCTGATGGTGTCTGTGCTCTCTCAGGTTCATCTCCCCACACGCACATGATGTGCATGCTTACATCTCATTCCTACAATACAAACATGAACTTCTTTGGAGGGACAACCAACCTCCCCAAGCTGGGACGAGAGGCCAGTGCTAGAAATGGTGGTTGTTACTGGAGAGGTGTGTGAGGATTGCCCTGGGGCATCTTATCCCTGGTGTCCAGCACACACAGGGACAGAGAAGAACCTGCTCTGCTGGCCCTTCATGTCTTTCCCAGGAGCCCTGGCTGAGTGAGGAAGCTGCCGCTTGTCCCCAGTCTGCACACTCACACAGTTAAGCTGCACACGGGTGTTTTCCCTTGCAGGGCACTTTCCTGGGCATTTTCTTGACAGCAACTTTGGAAGAAGGCCTGAGCCTTCAGGCACTGCCCTGAGGCAATGCCATGGTGTGATGGAGGAGCTGTTGGGGAGGCCAGCTCTGCCAGAGAAGCACCCGGTGCCTGTCCCTGCCTGAGGGGACAGCACACAGCAGGAGTATGAGCTGCCAGAGCACTCGGTCCTTACAGCAGCGCCAGCGCTCAGCAGGAGAGTGTGGAAACAGAGAATAAGTCTGAAAAGAAGAAGGCTGGTGCTCCCTGACAGTGCTGCTGTGCTGAGACACTTTCCCCTCCACCTCTGCTCACAGGCATAGCCCTGCAGCTCCAGAGTGAGTTCCAGAGGAAGGATCTTGGGCAAACAAGTCACTAGAAGGTTCTTTATTTTGCTTAAATACACAGAGAGCACAGGTCCTCTTTTACAATGTCTGTGGGATTCACAAATTAAGACAGATGCATAATTAGCAAGTGCAAAAATGATGAGAATTCTTTGTGGACAGCATTATACAAAGAAAAACAATGACACAATCACAAACTCAAACAAAGCCCAAGAAAAATTACAGAAGATGGGGTTGCCCTGTAACAAGGGACATTAGGAGTGATTTCCAAAACAGGACAGTTTACTGCTTCTGGTCGTCAATTTCCACAGGGCGTCCTTGAGCTCCTTGTTCCTCATGCTGTAGATGAGGGGGTTCACTGCTGGAGGCACCACTGAGTACAGAACTGCCACCACCAGATCTAGGACTGGGGAGGAGATGGAGGGGGGTTTCAGGTAGGCAAATGCTGCAGTGCTGACCAACAGGGAGACCACGGCGAGGTGAGGGAGGCACGTGGAAAAGGCTTTGTGCCGTCCCTGCTCAGAGGGGATCCTCAGCACGGCCCTGAAGATCTGCACATAGGACAGCACGATAAAAATGAAACAACCAAAGCCTAAACAGGCACTAACCACAAGAAGCCCACCTTCTCTGAGGTAGTCTGAGTCTGAGCAGGAGAGCTTGAGGATCTGGGGGATCTCACAGAAGAACTGGTCCACAGCATTGCCCTGGCAGAGGGGCAGGGAAAATGTACTGGCCGTGTGCAGCAGAGCATTGAGAACCCCACTGCCCCAGGCAGCTGCTGCCATGTGGACACAAGCTCTGCTGCCCATCAGGGTCCCGTAGTGCAGGGGTTTGCAGATGGCAACGTAGCGGTCATAGGACATGACAGTGAGAAGAGAAAACTCTGATGTAGCACACAAAAATAAAAAAAAGACCTGTGCTACACATCCCCAGTAGGAGATGGCCCTGTTGTCCCACAGGGAATTGGCCATGGATTTGGGGAGAGTCGTGGAGATGGAGCCCAGGTCAAGAACAGAGAGGCTGAGGAGGAAGAAGTACATGGGGGTGTGGAGGCGGTGGTCACAGGCGATGGTGGTGATGATGAGGCCGTTGGCCAGGAGGGCAGCCAGGTAGATGCCCAGGAAGAGCCCAAAGTGCAAGAACTGCAGCTCCCGTGTGTCTGCGAATGCCAGGAGGAGGAACTGGGTGACGGAGCTGCTGTTGGACATTTGTTCACTCTGGGCATGACAAACTGTTGAAAGAGAAGATATTGAGAAGTCATGACAGACTTCTTTGAGCCTATCTTGTGCTGTTTCCCAAAAAATCCCCCCATAATGACTTCTCTTCCTTTGTAATTCAGCTCCTTTCGTGAGATCAAGTTTGTGCTGCTGAAGAAACTGCCTTTGGAGAGGCAGACATCCTTCTCTTTTCATTGCCTTTAGCCTGAACACTAAAAAAAATAGAAAAGGAAAGAAGGGCTCTCTGCCCTTTATCCACACGAGTGACCTGCTGGTCACCACACAGGCATCCTCTGCTTACCTTTTCTCTGGCAGATCTGCTGATCCCTCAGTGTAATGGTTCTGCAGTCTCAGTGACTTACTGAAACTTGACAGCTGCTTTCCCTTTCTCCTCTAGAACAACCTGAGAGCACAGACCCTGGAAAGGTCGTCATCTTTCAGGTAGCCCTTGCTTTGACTTTTCTGTTGAAATGCTGCCTCTGCTGATGTCCTGGGAGTGATCTGGAGCTGTCAGCCGCCCTGATCCATATGGCACTCTCTTGAATACAGTAGGACCCTGGTCTGACAATGATCGCTCCTTCCAACTACAGCCTCTCCACACAGAAGCTCCATGTAGAGCTTCCTGGGCAGGCTGAGAGCTGACCCTGGCAAGTGGCAGAGT
Source organism: Larus michahellis (assembly GCF_964199755.1). NCBI lineage: Eukaryota > Metazoa > Chordata > Aves > Charadriiformes > Laridae > Larus > Larus michahellis. The sequence continues at coordinate 492,069 of NW_027436403.1, read as the reverse complement.
CCCTGCCCCGGCACAAAGCCCCCTGGGGTGCAGGGACCCGGCTCTGAAGGACAGCCCTGGGCACCCCTGCCTGCACACCCACTTTCACGACTCTTTACCTTTTCCAGGGAGAAGGCAGCTGTCATGCCCTGTGCCTCTGATGGCGCAGCAAGGAAGCCCTGATCTGGAGAATGTCCTCCTCCTCCACAGTAGAGAAGTTGGGAGAGTCCTCCTGAGAGATCCCAGAGGCTGTGTGATGTGCCAGCTTTTGGAGATCATTCCAGGAACCGCAGCTGCTTTCCTTTGTGAAGATTTCTCCCCCCATTAACTCTCAGCATCCTCCCCCTCCAGTCTACCTTTAATCTCTCTCTGCCTCCCTCCTCTCCTCTCCTCTCGGGTGCCTGCAGGCAGTGCCCTCAGCCCTGCTGCGCTTGGCAGAGGAGCTGCTCCTGGGCAGAGCTGTCTCTCTGCAGCGCTGCCCGCTTGCCATGAGCTCCCTCCATGCCAGGAGCCCAGCCCAGCTCAGCAGCAGAGGACCAGCCCAAGGCAGCCCTTTCTCTGCCCCCTCGGGGCTCCCTCCAGGTGTCCCTGGGGCTCCAGGGGAACCTGCTGGGAAACAGCATGAAGTCAGCACTGATGTTCCCTGCCTCAGCTGGGGACAGACACTTCTTTCCAGCAGATGCATTTCTCAATCAGAGACAGATTGAGGTCCAAGAACAACTTTTTTTCTCTTCTTCTTTTCTTCCTTTTTTTTTTTTTTTAATTAGACAGGACACCCAGACAATGCCAGGGAGGAATCTTCTTCACCTGTTCTGAAGAAAAGGGATTCAGCTGAGTCAATGGAGGCCCCTCATCCTGGGCTTGTAGTCCTTGGGCTAAAAAAGGATTTAGCTCCATCCCAGGCACACCACAAACCCCCAGGAGGTGGGACTCCTTTTGCATCAGTTCACATGTGCCCAAAATAGGCTCCTGCATGTGAGCTCCTTGTCTCAGCTCCCTTGCTAAGGAATGCAGATGGATGACAGGGGTCAGATGTTCAGACAGAGTCACCTGGGGACATATGAGGTGACCAAGATGCATGCTGGTCACTGCAAGCTCTAATGTTCATAGACACAGAGCAGCATCTGGGGACGTCTTGGAGACTAGTGGGAAATTCCTGTGGCCAACCTCATGACAGAAGGTGCCCACATGTAGAACAAGGGAACTTGTAACTCTTCCTTATGTCCAGGGCAGCCCATAGAGGGATTCAGCTGATCAAATGGAGTCATGTGGCACAGGGACAGCTGAGTCTTTCTGATCTCCATCAGCTGTATTTTCCACATGTCTCCCATACCCTTCATTGCCTAACCTAACTCAGGGCAGCTGAATCTTACTTTAATTGACACATTCAGGCCTGTGGTGCTCTGGGAGGTGCCAGGGCTCTGCAGCACAACTGCACACAGCTGACATGGACAGCACAGGTCCTGTACAGGAACCCCGTCCCCATCCAGACTAGCTGTGGGACAGGCATCCCCCAGGGCATCTCAGACAGGGGCGCTGCCTTTGGGCCACTGACTGAATCCCACCACTGCAGTGACACAAGGGCTGTCCCTTCTCTTTACGGTAGATGCCGGGCAGGGCATGAATACCAAGCACATCACACCAGGGTCTCCACACGTGTTCCTTCACGCTCAGACTCTGATGGTTCTTCTCTCCCCTATGGGTTTAACCATCCCCTTGATGATACAACCATGGATCAGGCCAGTGATTTTCACAGTGGGCCTGAATCACAGGATGTCTACAGTCAAGGACTTTGTTATCATCATCTCTTCCTTCCTGAGATCAGCTTCACCTCCAGCACAGGCCCTCAGGGCTGCAGAGACACAACAGACAGCAAAGCCCTCTCCTGCTCACACTACACAGCCCAGCTCTGTTTCTCTTTGACATTGGGGTGAGCATCATTTGCTCTCTTGGTGGGCACTTCATTTCTTCTTCACACAGCCATCTGCCTTAGACTCCAGCATGTCTCTGCTCTGAAGCAAAGCCTTTGCACAGCTGAGGGGGCCTTGGAAGCAGGGTTCTACTCTCAACCCAAATGTGCCACAGCTGAGGTGCTGCAGCCCAGCCATGCCCCTGATGCCTTCAGCCTGGGGCCCAGAGAGGAGGAGCTGGAGCTGTGTGGGCAACCTCTTCCTTCCACTTGGAGGGAAAAACAGCTGAGGGGTGTTGGGACAGCTCACATGCCTGGGCTGCTGTCTTGGGTGGGGTCAGGATGATCAGGAGTCCAAGAAGGTCAGGAGGGATGTGTCCTCTGTGTGAAGGAGCTGCTGAGATGTGTGGAGCTCCTCTCTGGGATGAAGAAGTTGGGTGAGCCCTGGTGGGTGAGTGTCAGAGGAGAGACTAATAAGGGTGACATTGTGGTGGGAGACAAAGAACCTATTAAAGTCCCCTTGTAGACTGTAATTGTCCTGGCATTCAGTGGAAAGGGACCACAGCAGCATGCAAACAGTCCTGGAGGGTCCTGGAAGGTCTTGGTCAAGGCACAGCTGCCAGGTTGGTCTACAGTGGTGATAGCCATCTGCATCTTGTACTCTCAAAGAAGGAAGAGCTGGACATGGATGTCAAAACCAGTGTCAACCTTGGCTGTTGTGACCATGAACTTGTGGGGTCTCACCTGGGAAATAGTGGGGTCTCACCTTGGGAAAGCTCCATAGGAAAAGGAAGTATACAAGAGGCTGAGGAAGGATTAAAACAAAAGAGGAATTTAGAAATAAGGGAGGTTTTAGAAAAGCCAGAGCTCCCCTGGACTTCAAGGGCACAAGGACACGGAGTTACTTCTTGAGGAACAGTTAAGGAAGTAAATGTAAATTATTGACCACCACAGAAGTGTGTCACCAGTGTTGAGTAGAGAGGAAGGATCACTTCCCACGACCTGCTGGCACTGCTCTTCCTAACGCAGCCCAGGAGGCTGTGGGCCTGCTTTGCTGCAAGGGCACACTGCTGGCTCTCGGTCAGCTGCTGCTCTACCAGAACACCAAAGGTACTGCTCTGCCAAAGTGTTGAGAAGCTCTCAGTCACTCAGCCCCCAACCTGTACCGGTGCAGGGGACTATTTCTCCCTGTGTCCAGGGCTTGCTTTTACCTTTGCTGAACTTCGTGAGGCTTCTTTTCTGTCCAGTTTTGGGCATGCCAATGATTATCACAGTATGCCTGAATCAAAGGATGTCGATACCATGGACATTTTCAACTACTAGAAAGTTGTTATTTCATGTAAAACCAGTGCTAGCCTTGGGTGTTGTGACCATGAAATAGTGGGGTCTCACCTCCCAAGGAGAAGCATAATAGAAGAATGCAGATGACAGAGCTCAGAGGAGCAGACTTTGGCCTAGTCTTGTGACTTTTTTGTGGGGAGCCCGTGTGAGCAGCACAGAAGGGCAGCAGAGGGTCTGCAGTACAGTGGTCTGCAAGCACAGTGTCTTTCACGTACCAGAGTGTGGTCATACCCATCGTCAGGACAACAAGCAGAGCTATCAGAAGAAGAGCTGGGGGAAACCAGACACTCATGGGGAAGCTCCATAGAAAATAGGAAGCATTCAAAAGGAGGCTGCAAGGATGAAAGCAAAGGAGGACTTGAGGAATATGGTTGGTTTTAGAAAAGCCAGAACTCCCGTAGAGTTGACACTTGCGAGGGACTTGAAGGGCACAACAATGAGCAGTTATTCCTTCAGGAACAGTGAAACAATAAAGAAAGATAATGTGTGGTCATGGCTGAATTTGCAAAGAGTAGGTGTAGATGGGTACGAGGTACTCTTGCCCTGCATCTTCACCAGCAAGGTCTCCCAGTTCCATGTGCGTAAGGGGAAGAACCCCACATGAAATCCAGCAGTGGATGCAGATCAAGTCAGGGGCTACATAGGTAAGGTCAACCTTTGGTCGTCCATTGGACCAGATGGGATGAATCCAAGGATGTTGAGAGACCAGGCTGATGTCAGAGCAGGGCTGCTCTGATCTATTTTGGATCATTTTGTGTGGCTGGGCAGCAGCTCTGTGGAAATGGCCCTGGGGCTCCTTGAGTTTTATCAGGCCAAACAAGAGCCAGCAGCAAAGGCGGCCAACAGCATCTGAGGCCGTACGAGCAGGAGAACAGCCAGGAGAAGTGATTATCCTGCTCTGCTCAGCACCTTTTACACCACACCCTGCCCAGTGACAGTGAGACAAGGGCAAACAGGAACCAGCTCAATGGAGGGCCACCAAGGTGGTAACCCTGCCATTGTCCTTCAAGTGTTTGTGTGATTTCCCTAACAGCAGCAGCATGTACCACAACAAAGAAACACTAAAGCAACAATATCATTGATCTGCCTAAATAGAAATACCTGCACTGGAGCAGTCTACATCTGTGGTAGCCCCTCTGGGCAATGACAGTGGAATCAAAGAATCACAGCATCACAGAACAGTAGGGGTTGGAAGGTTTGAAGAGCTAAGACCTGTTCAGATGATGTTTAGACTTCTGTGACACTGACTGTGAACACATTCATGAGAGGCCTTTACCCTATTCACAACCAGTAACCTGAAGCCCTACGGCTACTGCTAAATGAAGGTAATCGGGTAGAAAACACCGAGGGAAATGAGCAAGACAAATTGTAGCAGGGCTGAGCAGAGAGGAAGGATCACCTCCACCGACCTGCTGGCAGTGCTCTTCCTAGTGCAGCCCAGAAAGCCTTTGGCCACCTTTGCTGCAAAGGTGCAAAGCCTGGAGAAGAGAAGGCTTTGGGGAGACCTAATATCAGCCTTCCCACATCTTCTTGGCTTTCACCATGAAAATCCATCCAGGCTCTTCACTATTGTGGGTGATGGGAGGATGAGGGCCAATGGCATCAGCTGAAACAAATGAGCAAAACTTTCTCTCTGTCAGGACAGGCAATCACTGGAGAAGATTTCCCAGAGAGCTTGTGTCATCTCCACCCTTGGAGATTTTCAATCCCAAAATGAAGGAAGCCCTGAGCAACCTGGTCTGACCTGACAGCTGGCCCTGCTGTGAGCAGGAGGGTCGTCTAGAGATCTCCTCACCTTCCTTCCAGCATGAATGATTCTGTGTTTCAATCCACCATCTTTCCTACATGAGGGGAGGGAAATCAGTCAGGTTCCTAGTGACCACAGAAGTCAACCAGAAAATCCCGTCAGATGATCTCGGACTTTCTTGTCCCACTCCAGGCATAGTTACTCAGGTGCAGGGCTGCAAACAGCCCTGATCCTTTCCATTGCTTCACCATTTCTTTTTCCCTCTTTTCCCACTCACAAGTTCTTCCCCTTGACCATCCTTGTACCCTCCCATGCAAATAGCCCACCTCTATTTACCCTTTCCTCCATGGTCCTAGTTTGGCTTCCTTTGTACTTCCATTTGGCGTTTCTGAGCTTTTCACCATGGGAATGTGTACCTTGGTGAACAATGCCATTGATCAAGTGCCTACCTTTTATATCACAGGACACAGTAGTGTCCTGCGATTCCTCATGCTGCTATCTTGTCAGAGGCACCACATGTCAGGGAGAGCCATCTGCACGCACACATGACCGACTGGCCCAATGGAGCTTCATTCCTGGGGGACCCTGGAAAACTCTGGGATTCAGCAAATAGAAAGCTCACATAGTTTTACAAGGAGAAGTGGCCAGGCCTTTCCTGGGGCAGGATTACCCCACAGATGAGGGCATGCTGTGACCTGACTGGCCGAGGACTGGCCCCGAGGAGAAGGGCCTGGGCATTACGAGGGATGCAACTTTAGCCAGTGGCACATGCGGACCGTGAACTGGACTAGCTGCACACAGGGCTGTATTAGGGGGCACACGGCCACCCAGACAAGGCATTTATCAGCCCCCTTGACCCAGCACTGGTGTGGCCACAGCTGGACTCGTGTGCCTGTGTGTGGGGCTCTCTGTTCTGAAGGAAGGAGGAGGAACTGGAGAAGCTCCAAAGGACATCGGGGTTTGGGGCCTGTGTGGAGAAGCTGAGGGAGCTGGGCTTCTGTACCTTTTGAAGTGGAGGCCCAGGGCTCTCTAGCAGTAGCCCGCACCTGCTTGAAGGGTGGCTTCAGAGATGGTGGAGCTTTTCCTGGTAGGGGGAAGAGAAGGAAACCTCAACAAAGTGCAGCTTGGAAGGTTCGGACTGCATGTGAGAAAAAAGAAATCTCACTCAAATGGTTGTACTGTGGTGCAAGAGGTCACCCAGAGGGAGTCTGGATCAGCCCATGGCTTTGTGTTTCAAGGAACAGCCAGTGAGAGTGGAGAGACATCAGTACAGATATGGAAATGCCGGGGTGAGAGCGATGTGGGAAAGCATCATGGGTGTCTGCAGCCTGCAAGGAAAGAGGTGCAGGCATGGGACAGTGATGGTCAGCCTGCAGCAGAGATGGCCCAGGGCTCTGGCAAGGCTAAAAAGCCCAACAGCACCAAGGTCTTTGTCCCCTTGGCTATGGCAGTTGCCTCTGCCACCGAGGCACACCAGAAGAAACTTTATTTTGAGGCTCTGGACTTGGTTTCTTCTTCACCATCACATGGGGGAGCCTTTAGGTGTTGCACAGTTTCCCTACACTTGGCCTTGCTCACCCTCACACCCCACTGCCCCCAGGAAGAGCCCTGAGCCACACCTGAGGGGCAGGATCTGCCTTCCCAGGGCCTGAGGGTCAGGTTTGGCCTTGCTGCTTCATCAAACACAGGAACAGTTTTCTCAGCATTACAGCCACCTGCGCTGTGCCTTTGCCTACCTGCAATCACAGCCTCCAGCTATCTCCTCTAACGAGTCCATGGGGATACTTTGTCAGCAGTGGCCCTCAGTGGGACCCATTAATGATTCCAGGTACTTTGAGTTTTCCTTCTGACTCCTTGAGCAGTTTTTTCAATCTTCTCTCAGTATCTGAGGTGCATGGCCTCAGAGCTAAATCCACCACGGGGCTCATTAAAGTACAGAAAGCCCTAACGAGCTATCTCTCTTCCTTCAATTTCCTTCAAGTCTTCAATACTTCTACAGCTAATTGGAGTTTTTTTCATAGTGTAGTTAAGAAGGAAGATTTCAAAGAGAACCTAATAATTTTTTTTTTATTATTAATATTTTAAATTTATTTTTCAGGTTAGAGAAGGGATGATAGAAGTCTTCTGCAATTGATATTGATCCAGAGGGTCTCCTCAGGAGGTCTGGATGGCTAGGAAAAGCAGTCCCTTGAGGTGACACTGTATGGACATCCTTGCTCCTCACCCCCACAACCCCACCATCTCTCTCATTGGCCAGCTGGGATTTACATCACTTGTCCTTCCATCAGACTTCTCCACTGATCTCTGCAGCTGGATGTTACAGCTCCATTGCACCAGCTCCCACCCGATCTCCCTAGAGACCTGGCTGCACCCAGGCACAGAAGGATTTTTCCACTTTGCAAGCAAAGATAAGTAAAGAATAATCATGTTTGATAAACACTAAAACACCCTCTGCAGCCATATGCCAAGTACAGGCTGCCTCTAATGAGGTTGCTTTTCTACGAGGGATAATCTTATGAGAAATAGGTACAAACAGATAGGTATAAAGAGTTGGCCACAGGAGACAATTAGACTGAAGGACAGGGAAACTTTTACCTACGTGAAGCTCGAAGCAGCAGCTGGATGAGTGACAGGGACCTGAATGAACAAAGAGTAAGAGAAGGAGAAAACGGGAGTATAACTGAAAAGGCCTTTGTCTAGACAGTCTGCACCAGAAAAGATGACTTTAGAAGTGGTCATTGTATCAGGACAGGAGAAAACATATGAAAGATTAGAGAAATTAAGTACACCGTATAACAGGCAGAATAGTGGTAATGAAGTTACAGGGGAAGATTGAGATTTCTTTGGAATATCCTTTTTGACATGTCATGGGCTTGGTAGAGGTCTCTTGTGAGAGAGAACAAGCCAATGTTGCACCCAACTCTGAAAGAAACCAAAAGGGCAACTCCGGGAACTACAGGCTGTACCAGCTCAGTTTGGTGAGGAGCAAACCATCGATATCTCTTGGGTGATATTTCTGGGCACCTAAAAGAGAAGACCATGTCCAAAAGCAGCAAGCCTGGACTTTCAAGGAGCGAGTAACATCGTTTGTGCATGAGGGGAGAAGAGTGGATGTCGTTCACTTAAACTTCAGCAAGTTTTTTGACATGATCTCTCTTGTACTCAAGTGAGGACAGTACAGTCTGGAAGGGCAGACAAACGGATGGTAAAACACCAGTTGGATGATGAGGCTGGGAGAGCAATGGTGAAGGGCTCATACCCTACCTGGAGGCCACTGGGACATACTGGGGGACTATGGGGCAGCACAGGAAGCTCTCCTGGGCCCTGTTCAGTTTAGCACCTGTATCCATGACCCAAAGGAGGTAACTCCCACCATGTTAAACAAGAACAAAGGCTGCATTCTGCACCTGGGATGAGATAATGCTGGACACAATACAGACTGGCAGAGGAGTGGCTAGAAAGCAGCCCTGCAGAGAGGGATCTGGGGGCGCTGGTCGACAGCAGGCTCGATGGGAGTCAGCAGTGTGCCCTGGCAGCCACGGGGGCAAACTGCATCCTGGGGTGCGTCACACACGGTATAAGCAGCTGGTGGTTATCCCACTGTATTCAGCGCTGATGCGACCTCAACCTTGAGCTCTGTGTGCAGTTCTGGGCCCCACAATGTAAGAAGGCTGTGAAGGTACCCAAATGTGTCCAGAGGAGGGCAACAAAGCTGGGGAAAGGGCTGGAAGGCATGTCCTGTGAGGAGTGGCTGAGGACTCTGGGTTTGTTCAGTTTAGAGAAAAGAAGGCTGAGGGGCGACCTCATTGCTCTCTACAGGGTCCTGAGGAGGGGAAGTAGAGAGGGAGGTGCTGAGCTCTTCTTCCTCATACCCAGTGATAGGACGCACGGGATGCTTTGTCAGGAGAGGTTTAGACTGGACAGAAGGCAGCAATTCTTTCCCAAAAGGGTGGTCAAACACTGGAACAGGCTTCCTAGAGAGGCGGTCGATGCCTTGTGTTTAAGTGTTTAAGAGGCCCATTTGTGTTTAAAACGTGTTTGGACAATGCCCTAAATAACATGATTTTTCTTTTGGTCAGCCCTGAAGTGCTCAGGTATTTGGACTAAATGATCATTGTAGGTCCCTTCCAACTGAACGATTCTATTCTATTCTATTCTATTCTATTCTATTCTATTCTATTCTATTCTATTCTATTCTATATATACACCTGTAGAGGGTGGATCCCTCCAGAAGCTCTGCTTGGAAACTCAGCCCCTGGATACCAGCCTACCCAGTTGCAGCCACAGCTCCATTCCAGATGCTGGTACAGACCACCCCAGTCACACTCACACACATGCACATGAACTCTTAAGTCCAGTCACTCCAGTCTCTCTGGTTCTGGCACTAATGGCATATGGGCTGTCTGATCTCCTGGTCCTGCTCCGGCTGGTGCACTCACACCACCGTGCTCACGCGTTCACACAGAAGATTCACTCACATGGAAAAGAGTTAGAAGTTTAATGAGAAGACAGGACAGACTGCACTGGTCGTGTCCTCCCCTAAACTTGCCATAATAAGTGGGACAAGGTGTTCATTCCTCAGGAGCCTGTAATTTGGGTTCCCATCTGCCACTGTGCCTTTGTGCTCTTCTTGGTTTCTGGAGATGGGTTCCAGGTGGTTCTCCTGTGATGGGTCTGGGAGCAGATGGGCAGGGCATTAACATTTGATAGCAGATCATGGGAATTGCTGTCCAGAAATGCATCGTGATAAGGCAAAAAGCTTTATTGTTACACGGGCAATGGCTTCATTCCGGGCCAGTATCACGGTCTTGTTTCTTAGACTATAAATGAACGGATTTAAGAATGGGTACAGGACAGTGTTTAGCAAAGCTACCATTCCGTTTGCCTGCGAGGAAACGTGTTCTGAAGGATGCACATAGAGAGCAATGCAGCGTGCATAGGCAATGGCCAAGGTGGTGAGATGGGAAGAACATGTAGTGAAAGCTTTTTTCCTCCCAGAGGCTCCTGGAAGGTGTAGAAGACAGAAAAGGATGCCTGTGTAAAATGCCAGAGTTAAACATAAGGAACCCAGCATGACAAATGATAATAAAATAGAGTCCATTTTCCCAAGCAGGCTGGTGTCAGAGCAGGACAATTTGAACAAGGGGGAGCTGTCGCAAAACAAATGGTGGATCTTGTTTGAGCCCCAGAAAGTCAGCTTGTAGAGGAGGACCAGAGAGTAACTCAAGAGTGTGGTGCCCATGACCCACGCAGCAACAACCAGGTGGATGCAGAGCTGAGGCTTCATGATGGCAGCATAACGCAAACGCTGGCAGATGGCAACGTAGCGGTCAAAGGACAGGACAACAAGTAGAACAATCTCTGTAGTGCCCAGGGCAAAACAGAAATAGGATTGGGCAAAGCAGCTGCTTAGTGAGATTGTTCTCCTACCAGAACCCAGGATCACAGGCAATTTGGTGCTTGTGGAGGATGTAAACCAGATTTCCAGGAAGGACAGATTGCTGATGAAAAAGTACAGGGGGGGTTGCAGGCGGTGACCCACGCGCACAAGGAAAATGATGGTTGCGTTCCCCATCACTGTTGTCAGGTATATGAGCAGAAGGACCAGAGAGAGAAATAGCTGTAGTCTTTGATCAATCTAATCTAATTAGATCAATTAGATATTCACAAGTCCATGGGCCCCGATGGGATGCACCCGAGAGTGCTGAAGGAGCTGGGGGAAGGCATTGCTGGGCCGCTCTCCATCATCTTTGAAAGGTCCTGGAGAACAGGCGAGGTGCCTGAGGACTGGAGGAAAGCCAACGTCACTCCAGTTTTAACAAAAGGCAAGAAGGAGGAGCCGGGGAACTACAAGCCAGTCAGCGTCACCTCCATCCCTGGAAAGATGATGGAACAGCTCGTTCTGGGCGTCATCTCAAGGCATGTGGAGGAAAAGAAAGCTATCAGAAGTACTCAACATGGATTGACCAAGGGGAAATCATGTGTGACTAATCTGATAGCCTTCTATGATGGCATGACTGGATGGATAGATGAGGGGAGGGTGGTAGATGTGGTCTACCTTGACTTGAGTAAGGCGTTTGACACGGTCTCCCACAGCATCCTCATAGGGAAGCTTAGGAAGAGTGGACTTGATGAATGGACAGTAAGGTGGACAGATAACTGGTTGAAAGACAGAGCTCAGAGGGTCATGATTAGGGGCACAGGGTCTAGTTGGAGGTCAGTGACGAGTGGTGTTCCCCAGGGGTCAGTACTGGCTCCAGTCCTCTTCAATATATTCATCAATGACCTGGATGAGGGGATAGAGTGCACCCTCAGCAAGTTTGCCGATGACACAAAGCTGAGGGGCGTGCCTGACACACCGGAAGGCTGTGCCGCCATCCAGAGAGACCTGGACTGGTTGGAGATCTGGACAGAGAGGAACCTTATGAGATTCAACAAGGGCAAGTGTAGGGTGCTGCACCTCGGGAGGAATAACCCCATGCACCAGGACAGGTTGGGTGCTGACCTGCTGGAGAGCAGCTCAGTGGAAAGAGACCTGGGAGTCCAGGTGGACAACAGGATGACCATGAGCCAGCAATGTGCCCTCGTGGCCAAGAAGGCCAATGGCATCCTGGGCTGCATCAAGAGGAGTGTGGCCAGCAGGTGGCGGGAGGTCATCCTCCCCCTCTACTCTGCCTTGGTGAGGCCACACCTGGAGTACTGTGTCCAGTTCTGGGCTCCCCAGTTCAAGAGGGACAGGGAACTGCTGGATAGGGTGCAGCAGAGAGCTACCAAGATGCTGAGGGGACTCAAACACCTCTCTTATGAAGAAAGGCTGAGGGATTTGGGTCTCTTCAGTCTGGAAAAAAGACGGCTGAGGGGGGACCTTATCAACAATTATAAATAATTAAAGGATGTGCGTAAGGAGGATGGGGCCAGGCTCTTTTCAGTGGTGCCCGGGGACAGGACAAGAGGTAATGAGCACAAACTTGAGCATAGGAAGTTCCAGCTAAACATGAGGAGGAACTTCTTGACTTTGAGGGCGGCAGAGCCTGTGGACAGGCTGCCCAGAGAGGTGGTAAAGTCTCCAACTCTGGAGACATTCAAAACCCACCTGGATGCGTTCCTGTGCAACCTGCTCTGGGTGACCCTGCTCTGGCAGGCGGGTTGGACTAGATGATCTCCAGAGGTCCCTTCCAACCCTATGATTCTATGATTCTATGAAACCCACTTTCCATGCTATGGAATTTCATTTCAGTGCTGCATGTTCATTTGGGTTAAAACGAACACAAACAAACCTAGAAAAAAACACGCTGGGCTAGTTTTTTGGAGAGGCAGTTTCAAAGTGGCAAAGCAGTTCAATACATAAATATTGAGAGCCAAGTTCACATTTCCAGCAAGGGGAAATGTCCCAATTTGCTAATTAAACTCTTTGGTCCATCCTGCCTGGAGTTGTACAGCAGTTGTGTCACACAGTAGCCAGTGTCAGAGGGAAGAGGGAGGCAGCGGGAACTGGAATGGTTTGGGCTCAAATGGAACTCAGACCCTGAGCTGGCAGGACAACACTGGCCGCAGTCGGACACAGGTTCCCTGAGACGACTGTGAGCTCAGACCATGGGCGTGGAGGATGCACAAACCTCTTGAAGTCCCATCTCGGCAGGGGAAGAGGAAGGGTTTGTGAGAGACATGGGCATGCAGGGAAAGAGCAGTGTGTGCATAGCAATGAGCGTGTGAAAGGCCGGAGAAGGACCTGAAATAGCAAGGGGTGTCATGCTGAAATGTCAGAGGTTGAATTTTCACTCTGAGGCAGCAGAATGAGGAGGATACGCACTTCAGCGCTGGGTTGTGGAGCTAAATAGAGGATTCTAGCATGTCTGGGGCTTGCAAATCTTGGGGGATAAATGAGCATTGACAAGGCTTTTGGAAGAAACCAAATAGTTTGGAGGGGACTCACAGGAACTGGCAAATCCTCATAAATCCACAGCTTTTTTTTGTAGCTAAAGAACCTGGCACAGGCATGGGACAGTGTAGCTGCAGTGGGCATGGTTTTGGGCCTTGACACCCCAACAGACCTGAGTAGGCTTCTGCCTCTTCCACTGAGACCCATGAGAAGGCACGAGTTCCTTAAAGCTCCAGCACCTCGTTGCCTCCTCACCCACCCGCCACAGAGCCTGCAAAGTGTCCTCCTGCTGACCAGTACCCGGCTTCACACACTCACACATTACACAGAGCCCTGAGCATTCCAAGAGGGAAAGGAGCTCCCTCCCCAAAGGATGGGGGTCAGGGCTTGGCCATCCTGCTTGGGGAAGCAAATCAAGGGCTTTCACAATGACTTCCACGTTTAAATTTCTTCCTGTAGCAAGTGTCTCTGACATCCTTTCCTGCTTCACCAGCCCCCAGGGACAGGAACTTTGTCTGCTCATTCCCCCCTCGGTCTCTTCAGAGGCAGAGATCAGCAGGGCCTGCTAACACCCCCAGAAACCTGGAGGTTTGCTTCTGACTTTTACTTCTGCGGGGGCTTGCTCAGTCTTTCAGGATCTGCAGTGCAGGAGCTCGGCACCAGAGGGCTCATTAACACGCCAAACGCCCTAAGGAGCCAGCTCTGAGCCTAATTCTCCTTTAGTCTTCCATTCTTATGGGGTTCATGAGAGAGGTGTCAGGAGTGGAGTCAAAGTGAAAAGATGCCAAAGCCAAGAGCCCAAGTGAATGAAATACTGGATTTTCAATAGCCAGTTCTGCATTAACACAGTGCTGCAGCTGGGTTACAGCACTGTCCTCTTTCTGAGGAATTTGAAAAGTCACAGAATCACCGAATGATAAGGGTTGGAAGGGACCTTGGGAGATCGTCTAGTCCAACCCCCCTGCCAGAGCAGGGTCACCTAGAGCAGGTGAAAGTCTTCCCTACAGAAGTCTTCTCTAGGTGCTGATCCCAATGATACCACCTCATGTTATGTACGGCTCCATCCTCCTTCTGCAGAGCTTCATTGATGGGCAGTTTTCCTGTTTCTTTCATGGTGGTTAGCCTTCCCTGCCTTTTTGTATTGTATGCATATCAAATAGTGTCAGAAGCAACACATTTGTCCTCCACACCTTCACCCATTTCCGGCTGCAGTCTGAGATATTTCCCCTCTTGGAGCAGACATTGTGCAAAGCCGCTCCATGTAGGGAAACCCACTTTAGTGCTGCATATTCGTTTGGGTTAGAGAGAAGCACCAAAGAGAAACGAAAGACTGTTTCTTCTGTCAGTGAAGAGAAAGACTACGAGCCAGCAGTTTGCCCAGGTGGCCAAGAAGGCCAAAAGCATCCTGGCCTTTACCAGGAACAGTGTGGTGAGTTGGACCATGGAAGTGATCGTCCCCCTTGTGCTGGGCACTGGTGAGGCCCCACCTGGAGTGCTGTGTCCAGTTTTAGGCCCCTCACTACAGGAAAGACATTGTGGGGCTGGAGCGGGTCCAGAGAAGGGCAAGGGAGCTGGCGAGGGGTCTGGAGCACAAGTCTTGTGAGGAGCGTCTGAGGGAAATGGGGATGTTCAGCGTGGAGAAAAGGAGGCTGAGGGGAGACCTTCTTGCTCTCTGCAACTCCCTGAAAGGAGGGTGTAGAGAGGTGGGGGTCGGTCTCTTCTCCCAACTAACAAGTGATAGGACAAGAGGAAATGGCCTCAAGTTGCGCCACAGGATGCTTAGACTGGATATTAGGAAATTAGGAAGCACTGAAAGGGTTATCAAATATTGGAACAGGCTGCCCAGGGAAGTGGTGGAATCCCCATCCCTGGAGGTATTTCCAATTAGACGGGTCGACGTAGTGCTTAGCAACATGGTTCAGTGATGGTTTCTGTCAGTGCTAGGTTGATGGTTGGACTTGCTGATCTGAAAGGTCCCTTCCAACCTAGACAATTCTATGGTACTGTGACCCCCCAGTTTCTCTAGGAGGTGGTCTGGGCTACCTTTTTCTTCCAGTACCCAAGTTGCAGATGTTGTGGTCCCTCTAGTGTCCAGTCCAAAATTAGGCCCCCGCAGGCGTATTCTACTTTCTGGTTTCTCTGGTGTTTGCTTGTGGGTAAACCACTAACATACGCACCAATGTTATATGCGTATGCACCATTATCACCAGTTGCTGGCCCCCCAACGTTCAAAAGGTCTGATGACTTGTGGTTCCCACTCCAGTGTCTGGCACTTGAACCTCCATCTGTGCAGAGAGAGCAGAGATCTCCCTCGCCCCACAAATCTCTTCGAAAAGGAGGTATTAAGAAAACAGGACAGGCTGTGGTGATCGGTTGTGGGGCACAGCCAGGGAAGTGTCCTCACCAGCCACCTGTTTACACATGACCATCTCATTTCATCCCTTTTCTCTCTGTTTTCCCATGCTTCTTCCTCCACAAACCTCCTTGATCCCAACCTTTCCCTTCCTTTGGTCCTTTCCTAGAAATCCCACGGCAAGTCTTGCACAATCCAAAAATGTGCTTTCTGCCTTCCCAGCACGAGTGTCAGACCTCTGATGCAGAAACCCCCCTCCTCAGTTGGATGAATCAAAGAATCTTAGAATGGTTGTGCTTGGAAAAGTCCTAAACAATCATCTAGTCCAACCCCCCTGCCATGGGCAGGGACATCTTTCATTAGTTCTAGTTGCTCAAAGCTCCTGACCTTGGATACTTCCAGGGATGGGGCATCCACCACTGCTCTGGGCAACCTGTTCCAGGGTCTCGCCACACTCATCATAAAGCATTTCTTCCTTATGTCCAATCGAAATCTACCATCATTCAGTTTAAAGCCATTGTCCCTTGTTCTGCTGTTACAGGCCTTGGTAAAAAGTCTCCCTCCATCTTTCTTGGCCTATGACCACTATGTTTTCATCTGCAAACAGCGTGGAGAGAGCCCAGAGATCTCCCAAGATGGGGTTTGGAGGCCTCAAGCACTTGAGCAGTATCAGGAGGCTGAGGGCCCTGGGCACAGTGGTGTGGAGACTGAGGACAGTACAGGAGAAGCCTGAGCGTGCTTGAAGGGTGCTTTCAGAGCTGGTGGAGCTTTTCTCTGTAGTGGAAAACAGCATGAGAAAGAAATAATGCCCCAACATGCAGCTGGGGAGGTGCAGACTGGACACAAGGAGAAAGAAATGTCACCCCAAGGGCAATGCTGTGGTGCAACACGACACCCAGAAGGAGCCTGGATCAGCCTAAGGCTTTGCGTTTCAAGGAAGAGCCAGGGAGGATGGAGAGATCTGAGCAAAGGAAGGTGAGAGCAAGGTGGGGCAGCCGGGTGGATGACTACAGCCTGCAGGGAAAGAGGCAGAGGTGATGGGACACCGTAGGACAGCCTGTGGTGGAGATGACAGAGGGATGTGGCAAAGCTGAAAGGCCCCTGACAGAGCCAACCTCTTCATGCCTTGGGCTATGGCTGTTGTCCTGACGCCTATGAGGAGACAACCAGTCCTTCCAGCACTGGGGTCTCATTGCCTCCTTGTCCATACTCAGGAGACTGGGTGGTGTCGTACCATAGCCCTGTCCTTGGCATTGCACATCTCCACATCCCACTGTGCCAGGAAGAGCCCTGAGGAATGAGTGAGGGACAGGATCTCCCTTCCTGGGGGCTGGGGGTCGTGCCTTGGCCCTTTAGGTGATGGGGTCAGGGCTTGGCCCTTTGCGCTAATGAAACACATCCAGGTTTACTCAGCATCAGACCTTCAGCCTGCTTTTCCTGACCTGTCATCACTGCCTCCAGGTTTCTGCGCTAACCAGACCCTGGGGACAATGTCTTAGTGGTGTCCCTCAGTGGGACCCATTAATACTACAAGAAACTTTGGAGTTTGAATTTGACTTTGACTCCTTGAGAGGTTTCTTCAACTTCCTCTCAGCGACTGAAGTTCATGGACTTGGCATCAAACCCACCAGAGGGGTCATTAAAAGGCCTTGGGCTGGTCCTCTGCTGCTGAGCTGGGCTGGGCTCCTGGCATGGAGGGAGCTCATGGCAAGCGGGCAGCGCTGCAGAGAGACGGCTCTGCCCAGGAGCAGCTCCTCTGCCAAGCGCAGCAGGGCTGAGGGCACTGCCAGGGTGTCTCAGGGAGATGAGCGAGGCAGAGAGAGAGCTTAAAGCTGTCAGGATTGGGAGGACGACTGAGAGCTCACTGGAGCAGAAATCTTTGCGGCCCTTGACAGGGTGAGTCTCTGGGTGCAGGGCAATGCAGGTGGAGTTCCTGGAGGCATCTCCTAAAGCTGGCACAGCCACAGCTTCTGGGATCTGTAAGGGGGCAGAGGGGGCTGGTGTGAAATGTGAATAGCTGATAAGCTGGGTGTGCAGCCAGGGGTGCCCAGGGCTGTCTTTCAGAGCACGGTCCCTGCATCCCATGGGTCTGTGTGCCGGGGCAGGGACTCTGCCGCCTGCAGGGTCAACTCTCATCCAGCCTGGGGAGACCCCACGGGCATGTGGGGACGCAGCAGGGAAGGGTCCTGCTATTGAGAGGGTGCTGCATGGGTGAGAGCTGCTCACAGCTGCAGATCACTGCAGGACATTCACAGGAGACTTTTCAAGAAGCACAGCACGGCAGGGGCTACCTGAAAGGGAAGGACCCTCTTCTTCCAAACTTCTGCTCTGGGTTGTCTGGGTGGGTGATGGGACACAAAAATTCATCTCTCAGTTGAGGAGAAGGAATTGAAAATCCAACTCTGTTTCTTTTAGAGGTGAATAATCCAGAGAGTATTGGAAATCAACATCTGGATCCCTGCCCCTACAAAGATACTGCCCTCAGCAGCACAAAGCTGATCTCACAAAAAGGGTCTGAATGAAATTATTCCATGGAAAGAGAAGTCATTTTGGGGAAAATTTTGGAAAAAGGAATAGGATGGGATCAACGAAGTCTGCCTTAACTTGTGAATGTCTTCTCCTCTTTAAACAGTCCCCCATGCACGGACTAAGCACATGTGCAACAGCAGCTCCATCAGCCAGTTCCTCCTCCTGGCATTCGCAGACACACGGGAGCTGCAGCTCTTGCACTTTGGGCTCTTCCTGGGCATCTACCTGGCTGCCCTCCTGGCCAATGGCCTCATCATCACCGCCATCGCCTGTGACCACCGCCTCCACACCCCCATGTACTTCTTCCTCCTCAGCCTCGCCCTCCTCGACCTTGGCTGCATCTCCACCACTGTCCCCAAATCCATGGCCAATTCCCTGTGGGACATCAGGGCCATCTCCTACTGGGGATGTGCTGCACAGGTCTTTCTCTTTTTCTTTTTTATGTCAGCAGAGTTTTATCTTCTCACTGTCATGTCCTATGACCGCTATGTTGCCATCTGCAAACCCCTGCACTACGGGACCCTGATGGGCAGCAGAGCTTGTGTCCACGTGGCAGCAGCTGCCTGGGGCAGTGGGTTTCTCAATGCTCTGCTGCACACGGCCAGTACATTTTCCCTGCCCCTCTGCCAGGGCAATGCTGTGGACCAGTTCTTCTGTGAAATCCCACAAATCCTCAAGCTCTCCTGCTCACATTCCTACCTCAGAGAAGTTTGGCTTCTTGTATTAGGTTGTTCTTTAGCTTTTGGTTGTTTTGTGTTCATGGTGCTGTCCTATGTGCAGATCTTCAGGGCCGTGCTGAGGATCCCCTCTCAGCAGGGACAGCACAAAGCCTTTTCCACGTGCCTCCCTCACCTGGCCGTGGTCTCCCTGCTTGTCAGCACTGGATTATTTGCTCACTTGAAGCCCCCCTCCATCTCATGGTCATCCCTGGATCTGGTGGTGGCTGTGCTGTACTCAGTGGTGCCTCCAGCAGTGAACCCCCTCATCTACAGCATGAGGAACAAAGAGCTCAAGGATGCCCTGAGGAAGCTATTGGGATCCCATCTCCTTTAGATTAATAAGGTGCCCATTATGCCAGTGGGGTTGCACTGTATCTCAGGAAAAGCCAGGATGAACTTTTTTTCATATGTTTCTTTACTTTCTCTTTGTGGGATTTTTTTTGGTTTTGTTTTTGTTTTATTTTGGTTTGGTTTGTTTCTTTGTTTTTATGTGTTTTCTTTTTTGTCGGAGACCTGTGATGTTATTATTCTTGGCCTTCTACTTCTTTTTTTCTTGACCCAAAGATCTTATTTATATATGGATCCAGGCTCCCTTTTTAAAAAAGCTCAATAAAGAAACGTGGAAAAAACCTATTTGTCTCAGCTCCCATCTCTTTACTTCTCCTCTAGAGCTGGTCAAGCAACCCCAGTATGCAGGAGGGGTTCAGTAGGCAAATGTCCATCTGCCCCATGGAGGATCAGCCCCAGGGGCCCTTGGGGCTGCCCCTGGCTGCCTCGCTGGGCACTCTGTCTGTGCCACCTGTGAGTCGCAGCTGCTGCTTCCCTGGAGCCATGGCCAAGGACAGCAGCAGGACGAGGCGTTTCAGTGCTGGTCTCTCCTCACATCCCCACTGTCCTGCTGTGCCCTTGCCTTTGTGTTCCCCCTAAGGCCTCGTGTACCTTGTGACAGTCCTGTTGTCTCTACAGTGGCACCCCTGTGGCTGCAGGCAGGAACAGGCCATGTGAACCACTGTGTCAGAGGGGACTCCTCAAGGCAGGGGCAGAGGCTGAATGACTCTTCCAAAGCTGGTATCAGGAACACACCCAAGGAACTGTTCCATGAAAAGTCCTCATGGTGTTCTAGGGTCAGAGTTGCATGGGAATCTGTTAGGGATGAAAGGCTGGACCTAGAGCTCCCTTCTTGGTGGCACATGTCCAAGCAGAGTGCAAATGGTTTTTGCTTATCCTTCCTGGTATTGTCCCACTTGTGGTGGGGCTGATGGCCAATGCTATCCTGGAGAGGAACCTGGAGTTGCCAGGAGAGCTCAGGGCATCTCCCAGAAAAGTGAGTGAGTCTGGGTGAGCAGTGATTGGCACCTCATCAAATGAGTGACCATCCAAGGTGGAGTGTCCTTGAAGGAAAGGTGAACCTGAAGAGCCCATGGGCTAACGAGGCTCCTGCAATGCCAGGATCCAGCAGGCAAAAGAGACATAAGACTAAACAATGGTTCAGCCCAGTGTCCTGGAAACCCTGTGGGGTTGATCTAGGGCAGCCCTTCCCTGCCCTTTCAGACACTGGAGACATCCCAGTATCCTGCCAAGCCCTCTCCTTGGCTACTGAGCAATCAGGGGAGATGGAAGGGGGCTCAGCACCAGTGATCCTTTTCTGTCTGCTTGCTCCCCATCCTGACCAGCATGGCCAGTGCAGGGCCACCCCATGGCCCCAGGGCACCACAGCCCCCTCCCTCTGCAGAGCAGCACCACCAGATCAGGGCCCTGCATGGAGCATGGGGTGGGAACCAGGAATGTCCAGCCAGGCCAGCCGGGACACGCTCACCTGGGGAAAGGCTCTCCCAAGAGAAGGGGTGTCCCTGGAGAAGAGCTAGGGAGCATTTCTGTGCCTGCAGGGAGGAATCCATGAGAAGGAGAAACCTCCTTCTGCAGGTCCCCACTCTGGGCAGGCTGCTCTGTGCCTGGAGCAGGACTCTTGTGCTGGCCTGGGGAGAGGGGCTGCCACTGAGGGGACACAGACCATCTGTGGCCCAGGCACTGCGGGAGGCCACCAAAACAGGAGGGCTGAGGGGAACAGAGCCCTGAGGGCTGCCAGGGCACTTTGCCAGGGCCATGTCTCCCCACTCTTGACCACACCTGTCCCATGCGGTTCCAGCATGGTGGAGCCATTGGACCGTTAATGGGGCAGCAGGGCCGGCCTTCCCCTTGCTCTCCAGTTTCCCCGTCCCCTTACTCCTCACTCAGGCACATCCCTCTAAACTCCCCAGGTGCTGCTTTGAGCTTCAGGCAGTTGGAAGAATGCCCTGGTCTTTCAGCAGGCTAAGAATCTCTTCAGCCAAATCCTTCCATGTGTTTACATCTATCATATGCCATCCATCTCTCTCCCATACTTGGAGTGCTGTTATCCCTTTTGGACAGTGACCCTCGCTGGAGGAGGTTCACCAGGTTGAAGAAGCCCATCTCCCTCACCATCCCCACACAGGGCTTATGTGCTAAGCCCCAATCCTCAAAAATAAGAAAATTCCAACTGAACTCAAGAAAACCGGTTTCGGCATCAAAGGCACATGACCCTGGCACAGGAGGCCCTGAGAGGCTGTGGAGTGTCCTGCTGTGGAGATACTAAAAACCAGCCTGGACATCTTCTTAAGTGACCTGCTCTGGCTGACTCCCTCTAGTGCAGGGGGATTGATCTAGATGATCTCCAAAGATCCCTTTCAATCTACATAATTCTGTGAGGACATGGCAGTCCAGCAATGTCTCGGGTAGATGCTTGTGAGGTGCCTTCTGCCTGAGAACTGAACAGGCCAGCAGCAGGCCAAGGTCTGGCATGTTGATTGTGAGGTCACTGCTGCTCTAACAGCGGGCATCTGCTTTGGATGCTATTTTGGGGTCACCCCTGTCTCTGCAGGTGGCAGGCCAACCCCCGGCTCAAGGCTGGGTTCGGTGCCTACGAGGCTGTTCCTTCATGAGTACCTGACAGGCCAGCAGCAGGCACATGGTGTGGATGTTGGTTAGGAGGTCAGTGCTGCCACAATCTCTGATAGGCCAGAAGCAGGTAGCTATTGATTTGGAGGTCACGTCTGCCCGAGTCCTTGATAGCCCTGCAGCAGGTGAATGGCCTGAATGCCAGTTGTGAGGGTGCTGCTGCCTGAGGACCTGAGAGACCATGAGCAAGCTCCTGGGTGTTTGAAGGCCTGTGTTCCAGAGCACCCCTTAGGCCAGCAGAGGGTTGATGACCAGGCTTGGTTCCTGTGAGGTCCCAAGTACGGGACATGCCAGCAGCATGGGTATGAATACAACACACAGGATGGACCATGCCAGCATGTATGGAACATGCCAGCAGCTAGAGGTTGCTTCTGAGGTTATGGTTCCTTGGGCACATGATTGTCCACCAGCAGGCCCCATGACTGGGGTCTGTGTTTGTGAGGTCATTTCCTTCTGAATACCTTTTTAGGCCAGGATGAGGCTTGTGTCTGCGTTTGGTGCCTGTGAGGTCTCTTCTTCCTGGAAACTTTCCTGGACTCTTCCGTAGGTGGTGGGACATCCACACTAATGGTCCCAAGGCTTCAGCCAGCATTTGCCTTCCCAGCAGTGAAATGTCTTGGGATTTCTGGACTCACTGGAGGGATTTCCAGCAGAGTCAAGATGCCTGGGCCCCTAACCCCAGTCCTGGATGGGGATGGGCATGGTGAGTGTGTGATGCCCATCACTGCAGGGAGGGCTGGTATCCTCCATCCTATGGCAGCCATTGTATTTCCTGCAGCAGCAGGATCCCTTTCCACAAGTCCTGCAGAAGGAGTCGGAGATGAGTCCATGTCTTTGTGTGTCAAGGAGCAGAGTGTGAGGGTGGACAGAAGTCAGTGAGTGTCTGGAACTGCCAGGGTGAGAGCAAGGTGGGGAAGGGAGATGGGTGTCTCCAGCCGGCAGGGAAGAAGAAGCAGCTGTGGGACAGGATAGGACAAGCTGTGGTGGAGATGGCAAAGGGCACTGGCAAGGCTGGAAGTCACCAAGAGAACGCAAGTCTTTGTCCCCTGGGGCACAGCAATGGTCTCTGCCACCAAGGCCTGTGAGGAGACATGTTGTCCTAAGGCACTGGGGGGGCCTCCTCCTGGCCTCCCTGCACACCCCCAGCAAGGCTGGGCACTGTCCCACCGGTGTCCTTCACTCAGCATCACACCCCCCACACAGGACGGCCAACCTCCCCAACCCCACCATGGCTCTCATCGGCCACCTGGGACTTGCATCCCTTTTCCTTCCATCACACTTCTCCACCGCAGTCTGCAGCTGGATGTTCCAGCTCCTTTGCACCAGCTCCCACCTGCTTTCCTCAGACACCTGCTGCACACAGGCAAAGAGGATTTTTTTTTATTTTTGAACAAACAAAAAAACCCTGATAAATTTCACCATTAAAATAAACCACTCCTCAACTGTGTGCCAAGTACAAGCTGCCACCAATGATGTTCACCTTCCACAAGGCATAACCATGCAAAAAATGTTTTAGAGAGGTGAAAAATTATCAAATTAGCACACCTAAAGATCGTGCTAAAGACAGAATGAGGCAGACTACTGGAAGATAGGCAAGGTTTTAACTGCCTGAAGCTCAAAGCAGCAACTGGACTGCTGAGAGGTGTCTGCATGACCAAAGAGGAAGGGCAGGGGAAATCTAGAGAGCAATTGCAAGTGCTTCTGTGCAGATGCGCTGCTGGAAAGGTGACTGCAGACAGGGTCAGTTTAGTTGGGAGAGGTGGAAATACGTGAAAGATGAGGGAGATCAAATGCACAGCCTGAGAGGGAGCACTGACAATGCAAATAGAGTTCTCCTGGTCTGGAAGGTCTACAGCTTTCCTCTTGCTATTGACGCACACTCTGAAGACTCCTCATTTTGATCTCATGGGAAAACAATGACAACTTTTTTAAAGTGTTCAATTGTTTCAGCTGATGAAGTCGTACTCTTACTTTAAACGTGTATAATTTTTTCACATTTCCTGGCAGAGCTCCACTGTCTGACCATCAGCGGTCTTCCTTCCTGAGATCAGCTTCACCTCCAGCACAGGCCCTCAGGGCTGCAGAGACACAACAGACAGCAAACCCCTCTCCTGCTCAGACTGCACAGCCCAGCTCTGTTTGGAAAGTAGGGTTTGTTCTCTTTGAGAGAACCTCATTTCTTCTTCACATGACTATCTGCCATCCACTCCAACTCTGAAGCAACGCCTTTGCACAACTGAGGTCTTGGGGGCTTGTGAAGGAGCTGCTGAGATGTGTGGAGCTCTTCTCTGGGAGGAACAAGTTGGGTGAGCCCTGGTGAGGGAGCATTCGAGGAGAGACTGTAAAGGGTGACATTGCAGTGGGAGACAAAGAACCTATTAAAGACCCTTGCAGAGCTTAATTACCCTGGAATTCAGTGGAAGGGGACCACAACAGCATTCAAGCACTCCCGGATGTTTCTGGAGGGTCTTGCTCAAGGCACAGCTTGAGATACAGGCCTTTCTAGCACAGCTGCCGGATTGGCCAACAATGGTGACACTCATCTGCAGCTGTTACTCTCAAAGAAGGAAGAGCTGGACATGGATGTGAAAACCAGCGTCAGCCCTGGCTGTCGTGACCATGACATAATTAGGTCTCACCTCCCAAGGGGAAGGGGAATAGAAGAGTGCAGGTGACAGACCTCAGAGGAGCAGACTTTGGCCTAGTCTTGTGACTTTTCTGGGGGGAGCCCGTGTGAGCAGCACAGAAGGGCAGCAGAGCTCGGTACAGCAGTTCTTCAAGGACAGTGTCTTTCAAGTATGAGAGTGTGCAGAACAGTCATCAGGACAACAGGCAGAGCTATCAGGAGAGAAGCCTGGGGAAACAGGAAAGTGATGGGGAAGCTCCATAGAAAAAAGGAAACATGCAAGAGGCAGATGTAAGGATTAAAAAGAAAAAAAAAAAGGTAGAAAAGGTAGAATTCAGAAATAGAGTTGGATTTAGGAAAGTCCGAGCTCACACAGAGCTAGAACACGTGCAAAGGAGTTCAAGGGCACAAGGATGAGCTGTTCCTCCTTCAGGAACAGTTAAAGAAGGAACAAAGATATTGTATGGCCACTGTTGAATTTGCTAACTGCAGGTGCGGTGGGGATGGCCAAGGGCCGTGGTGGGGCTTTGACACCCCAACAGAACAGAGACCCTTGTCCGCTCAGCTATGGCTTCTGTCTCTTCCACTGAGACCCAGGAGAGGACACCAGGTCCTTACAGCTCCAGTGCCTTCTTGCCTCCTCACCCACCCTCCACAGAGCCTGGGAGGTGTCCTACTGCTGACCTGCACCTGGCACCTCATCACTCCCACATCACCCAAAAAGAGCCCAGAGCATCTCAAGAGGCAATGGACATCCCTCCCCAGGGGATGGGCGCCCAGGCTTGGCCATCCTGCTTGGTGAAGAACATCAAGGCCTTTCACAGTGATTTCCACATTTACATTTCTTCCCAGACCAAGTGTCTCTGACTTTCTGCTTCACCAGACCACAGGGGCAGGAACTTCGTCTGCTCCTTCTCTCCATGGTCTCTTCGGTGACGGACTGCAGCAGGGTCTGGTAACACCCTCAGAAACCTGGAGGTTTGCTTTTACTTCTCGAGAGGCTTGCTCAGTCTTTCAGGATCTGCAGTTCAGGAACTCGGCACCAGAGGGCTCATCTCCACGTAAAACACCATGAGGAGCCACGTCTGGGCAAAAGTTTCCTTTAGTCTTCAATTCTTCTGTGGCTCATTAGAGAGATTTCAGGAGAGCAGTCAAAATGAAAGGATGTCCAAGCAAAGAGGCCAAGTGAATGAAATGTTTGATTTTGAAGAGCCAGTTCTGCATTAATCCAAACGTTTTTTGCATTACCGGAATGTCTTCAGAAAGAGTCTGCACCCTCTAGACCCATGTGGATGGACTGGCACAGCCACCCCCAGCAGGGGGAATGCCCATCTCCTAGGCTGAGGCACACAGTCAAGATGCAAACCTCTGCAATGTCCGCTTGTTACAGGCCTCCAGGCAGAGTGTGACTCGTTTCGCATGACCCTCTGAGCCTCTACCAGCTCATTTTGCATGTTCTCCCCATCCCTGCAACTCTCAAGCCTCTGGGAGCTTTGGCTTTGCCATCCTCCCCCCATCCTGGGGACAGGTTTCCAAACGCCTCCTCTGCAGCTTCCCCTCTTGCACCTCCTGTGTGCTGCCTTTGTGCCCTGCCGCCCAGTCACTTTATACCAGCAGCCTCCTGAGATGAGTGTTTCCCTTCATGGGCATTCCAAGACATCATTCTTGTGCTTGGAGGAGGCTGTGCTGCAACGCCTATAGGATTTCCCCAGCTCCTTCACCCGTCAAAGCTGCTTGCCATGGCACCGCTTGGATCAGTCCCCCCAGTACATCAAAAGTCGTCTCCTCTGGAGCCACCCATGCGTGTTCCTCTGCTGGCCTTCCTCACTCCTCTTTGGCACCTGGGACCCCACTCTTTCCTGGTCACTCCAGCAAGGCTGACACTTGTTATCACATCCCTGACCAGCCCTTCCTTGTTGGCCAGGACCAGGTCTAGGTGAGCATCACCCTTCCTGGCCCACCAGGCAGCTCTGCTAAGAAGGTGTGTCAAGATCCTCCAGGCTGCTGGCACCTTGTTTCTTTGCCTGGCCAGTGAATGCCTGGGCAATTACTGTTCCCCATAGGGCCCCGCTCACTAACCTGCAGACTTCTTTGAGTTCCTTTTGTTTGGGGGGTTGGAAGGGGGCGGGGGATGGGGTTGGGCAGGGCGGGGTGGGTGCGTGAGGGGGGCTCGCACAAGCCCTGCCCTGCAGCTGGGTCTCAGTCCTGCTCCCCCTCTGTAGCTTCTTGCTTGAGGTAGTTTAGATAAAATGTCGGTCACAGAATCAGCTCAAAATAATACATTCCGATAACATTGTGGTTAAGCTTTTTGTCAAACAGGAGTTCCCATGTTGGTGTAGCAAGATAACATTATGGACATGTCTCTTCTGGTTAAACAGGGAGTTCTCAAGACTGCCACAATGGGTTCGTTCCTCTTGCTTAACTTGTTTGATCAGCAAATCACCTTTAGTTACTTATTACAATCCCCCCTTCTTTTATTTATAAGTGATTTGCTGATCAAACCTAGACAATACCTCACAAGCTGCATCTAATTCAGGATTTTCGTTCGGTATAATTTTCATTTCCAGTTCTGATTGCTTCATCACCATTAGCTGCACTTTTTCTAACCTGCTTTCAACAAAGGTTACAAATTTATTAATGACACAGGGTCCAAAAGTCAGAGCCAATAGCAACATCATGAGGGGTCCCGCCAAAGTAGAAATTAAGGTAGTCAGCCATGGTGACTGATTAAACCAAGATTCATACCAGGAGGACTGAGCCTCTCGCTCTCCTTTTCTTTTCTCTAATCCCTCTCTCAGTTTAGCTAACGAATCTCTTACTACCCCTGTATGGTCAGCATAAAAGCAACGTTCTTCACCTAGGGCAGCACATAATCCTCCGTTTTGCAAGAACAAAAGGTCCAATCCTCTTCGATTCTGTAAAACTACTTGCGACAATGAGGTCAATGATTTCTCGAAATAGGAAATAGATTTTTCTATTCGGGCCAAATCTTCGTCTACTGCAGCTCTTAGAGATGTTAGACTCTGCTGTTGTTGCACCAAGGAGGTTATGCCAGTGGCGGTCCCAGCAACCCCTAAACCAAGTAGAGTAGCTATAGTAATTGTAGATATTGGCTCTCTTTTGTTGATTTTATGTCCTAAACTGCTCCAATGTAAATACAGAGTTTCTTCCCCATGTAAGAGGATTCTAGGTACCACAGTAACCTGTACACAAAATTCTGAGATATTTTTCTTGAGAACAGCAGTGGACAAACACGGTGTTAATCCGGTTATGGGGCAGACCCACCATGCCCCAGGACTAGGCAGAACCCATTTAGTATTCGATGTAAAGTTTGGGTTGATGTTCATTTTCTAAAGTCATGGTAATCAATACCATTAATAGGATACCAGCTTTCATTTCCCCACTGTTTAGTACCTCTCTGCCTTCCTCGTCTACTCTTTTGCAGAGAGCAACGGGATATCAAGATCTTCTCGGCAGCAGCAGATAGTCTTCAGGGGAATTTTGCTGTTATCCTGTCAATGATTTCCAAGGTCTAAAGAGTTAGTTATCTCTCAAATATATTTCCACCTATGTGGTTGTTGTGCCCGTTTCCAGGCGAATCTTATAGCACACTGTCTTAAAACTCTATACCAGTCTGTTTCATATACTTCCCAAAGTTCAGGTACTGACAGTTCCCATCCACAAAAGAATTTACGAATTTCCACTGGATCCTCTGGTCCTCTGGCACGTATCAAATCACTGCGACATTTCATACAGTAGGGTTGTCTCTTAAATGAAACACAGGACCAATCTCTATTACAATTTAGACATCGGCAAACAACCCAACATAAATGTCCGGAAGTAGGGTGTTCTAAGCAGGGTATTCCCCAGAGATCTCCTATTCTGGGTGATTCGGGTATCTCCGTCTCTGTTTTGCAACAAAATGGAAAAACCTGGGGAGTTCCTGTTAGTTTGTATAATCCACCCCCCCTGTTTGGTCCGGTATCCTTTCTTCACTCCACTCTTCACTCCTCCTTTTCCCTGGGTGTTAATTAAGCCTCTCTCTTCCCAAATTTTTCCAGAAGTATGTACCACCCCAAAGGTATACTTTGCATCTGTATAAATAGTTCCAATTTTATTTTCTAAGAGCTTTAATGCCCTTAGCATAGCATATAACTCACACGCTTGTGCGGACCAGGCTTTACTTAATGGTCCTGATTCTTTTACCTTAAAAGTATACCCATCCACAATAGCATATCCTGATTTCCGTTGTCCTTCAAGCACTCGTGAGGAGCCGTCCACAAATAATTTTTCTCCTTCGTCTAATTCATCGTCTTCTAAGTCCTCCCTTATTTTAGTCTGCAAATTTATTAGTTGGAGGCAGTCATGTGTCAAGTCTTCTTTAGGTTCTCCGTATAAAAATTGGGCAGGATTCTGAATAGGAGTGGTTTCCATTTCTAGTCGAGGGGAGTTAATTAAAATTCCCTCATATTTTAGCAATCGACTATCTGTAAGCCACTTATCAGCCCGTTGTTGCAATACTCCTCGAATGTTATGGGGGGTGTATACTTTTAGTTCACCTCCTAAGGTGACTTTTCCAACTTCTTCTACTACTAATGCAGTGGCCACTGTTGCTTGCAAGCAGGTGGGCCACCCGCGGCTTACAGGACCCAGTATTTTAGAATAATATCCTACAGGCTTTCTCTGCCCTGCCCATCCTTGGGTCAGAACCCCATAAGCTGTCCCGTTATCTACATTGATAAAGAGTTGAAAGGGTTTACGGATATCGGGTAAACTGAGGACAGGTGCTTCTACCAGATCTCTTTTTATATTTTCCCAACGATTCTCATCTTCAGGGGACCATTTTACCAACCCGTTTTTAGTTAATTTTTTGTACAAGAATTTTACTTTACTGCTGTAATTTTCTATCCACTGTCGACAATACCCTAATAATCCCAATAACTGTCTTATCTGTCTTTTATTAGTGGGCGCTGTTAGAGACAAAATTCCTTTTACTCTTTCAGGATCTAATTTCTTGTGTCCCTTTATGAGCCAATGCCCCAAATATTTTACCTCTTCTTCAGTAAACTGTAATTTGGACTTAGAAACCTTTAATCCCTTGAGGCCTAAAAAGTTCAATAATTTGATGCTCTCATTTCTGACTCCTTCTTGAGTTTTTCCAGCGATCAATAAATCATCCACGTATTGTATTAGAATTAGTCCCTGACTTAATTCATAAGATTCCAGTAGCTGTTCCAGAGCTTGTCCAAACAAGTCCGGAGACTCTGTAAATCCCTGGGGCAAAACGGTCCACCGTAATTGTTGTTTTCTATGGGTCTTGGGGTTCTCCCACTCGAAAGCAAAATAGTCCCTACATTTTCCTTCCAAGGGACAAGCCCAAAAAGCATCTTTTAAATCTATAACACTATACCATTTATAATCTGGACTTAACTGATTAAGTAGAGTGTGCGGGTCAGCCACCACAGGGAACCGGGTAATGGTTCGTTCATTTACGGCTCTCAGATCTTGTACTAAACGATAGGACCTATCCGGCTTCTTTACGGGCAATATGGGAGTATTGTGGGGAGACATAGAGGGTTCCAAAAGCCTCTCAATTACTGGCTGCAACCCTTCTCTCCCCTCTCTAGAGATGGGATACTGTTTTATCCTAATTGGCTGGTCTGGGTCTTTTATGGAGACCGTGATCGGTTTGATATTTAATTTTCCCACCGACCCTGGGCTATACCAAGTTTCTGGATTAATCTTGGCTTCATCTTCCGCAGTTAATAAGCATAATCTTACTTTTAATTTCTCTTGCTCTACTTCCAAATTGATTCCTAATTCCACCATCAGGTCTCGTCCCAAGAGGTTATACTCAGCTTCTGGGACCAATAAAAATGTTCCCACTCCATATTTATTTGGGGCTTCTATTGTTACATTCCTTATCAGGGGCACCTTCAAAGGTTCCCCCTTTGCACCAATTACTTGGAGTTTATCCTTTGATTCAACACATCCAGATGGTAACTTTTGGACTGTTGATCTTTCGGCACCCAAGTCCACAAGGAACTCGAACACTTCCTGCTGAGGACCCAATTTCAATTTTATCAAGGGCTCGGTAACCTTAGGGGTCCCCAGCAAATAGAGCCCCTGACCCCCCTAATCTTCCTTAAAAATCTCCTCATCCTGCCTTCTTTTCCGACAATTTCTCTGTAGATGTCCCTTCTTGCGACAATAAAAACATTCTATGTCCTGCGAACTAAATCTTCTTCTTCTCGGTTCTACTGGGCCCTTCCGGGGACTTTCTCCTCTCCTGCCCTGATTTAGTCCTTCCCTTACAGCTGCCATCAGGATTCTGGCTTGTTTCTTCTGATTTTCTTCTTCCCTTCTCACATACACCTTCTGAGCTTCTCGTAATAATTCATCTAACCCCCTTTCCTGCCAGTCTTCTGTTTTCTCTAACTTTTTCCTGATATCTGTCCAAGATTTAGCTACAAATTGAGTTTTCAGCAGGGCTTGACCCACTTGGCTATCGGGGTCTAACCCAGAATATAGCTGTAAACTTTTTCTCAATCTTTCCAGCCATTCGGTGGGGGTTTCATCTTTCTTTTGTTGTTCATTAAAGGCCTTATTAATATTTTGCCCTCTGGGTACAGAATCTCTAATCCCCTGAATTATCATATCCCGGAGATCAATCATGTTATTTCTATGTGCGGGGTCTTGATTGTCCCAATTGGGCCGCTGTAAGGGCCATTTTACATCTCCGGCGGGACCATGCTGATGCCTCTGGTCCCAATGCCTCATGCCTGCCGTTCTGATCATTCCTCGTTCTTCGTTTGTGAACAAGATCTTTAAAATAGACTCCATCTCGTCCCAAGTATAAATGTTAGGCCCGAGGAATTGATCAAAACGTTCTGCTACCCCTAATGGGTCCTCTAACAAGTGTCCCATTTCTTTCTTAAATTCCCTCACATCCCCGGAGCTGAGGGGTACAGATACAAATCCAACTCCAGGTTGTGGTCCCCCCATAGCAGTCTCCCTTAAGGGATACAATAAATTTTCCTCCCTCCTTTCTCTAGTTTGACTTCTAGTTATTCTTCGATTAGAAGGAGGAGCCTCTTCCCCAGGTTCTGTGGGGGCTGTTGGAGGGAGATCTTGCTCAGGACCTTGCGGAGGGGGGACATAGGGTGGGGGAGACGCTGGAGGTTCGTCTACATCCCACCTTTTCTTTCTATCAGTTTTCTTTTCTTTTAATGGAAACAAATTAGCGGCCTGAGCCGTGCCCAGGATCCATAAAAAGGCATATTCACTCTCCTCCTTACTAAATGGTCGTTTGTTGTTACCATATATGTTTAATTGTTGGCATATCCAATCCTCTAAGGATCCATGAATTGGCCAATATAAATCTTTTCTTATCTGTTTTCTTCCCCATACCTCCATACAATAATAGACCAATTTCTCCTTGGATTTCCCTTTTCGAGAAGGGGAACTATCCCAATATCGAATCATTAGGCCTAACGGGCTATCTTGGGGTATATCGGGGAGCCCGCCCCCACCCCGTATCTCCTGCATGGAACCAGAAGTCCTACTTTTCTTCTGTCCCATCTTCCGAAAGTGCCTTCTTTCACTCAAAATTCACTCACTTCCCTCCGTTCGTGGCCCACGCCCTCGCGGACAATGGGAACTGCACTATTAGGAGGTCCACACTCACTTCGTCCGGTGGGCGACTAAGCCCAGTGGACGTCTCAGTCACTCGCACCCAGGTACCCAATCCCCGACCGAACGGAACCGCAATATACTTACTCACTCCCGAGTCTTCGTCCGGCTCTTCGTGCACAAAAATTACGGGGAACTGCAGTATCTCCTTTCTCTTTTCTTTTTGCTTTCCTATCTCAGTTCAGAAAATCCAGGTGAGCTAAGTCGGAATCTCCTCTGGGACCACCCGAAGATGAGGCGCCCTCCCAGAGTTGAATTCCGAGTCGGCTGTCTGGATCCGAGTCACGGCACCAAATTTGTTATAGTTGAATTTAAAATAAATCGAGTCCAAAATAGATTCAATAAATATTTATTGAGGTAGGAAGGCAAAAGCAGCGCTGGGCGTCCGGGGAGTCGCAGCTCCACCAAAGGCTCGCAAATTCAAGCAAGCTGAGCAGCTCTTTTTATCTTCACGGAGGTCGGTTTCGACATCTTCGGTACGCCCCTCTGTAGCTTCTTGCTTGAGGTAGTTTAGATAAAATGTCGGTCACAGAATCAGCTCAAAATAATACATTCCGATAACATTGTGGTTAAGCTTTTTGTCAAACAGGAGTTCCCATGTTGGTGTAGCAAGATAACATTGTGGACATGTCTCTTCTGGTTAAACAGGGAGCTCTCAAGACTGCCACAATGGGTTCGTTCCTCTTGCTTAACTTGTTTGATCAGCAAATCACCTTTTGTTACTTATTACACTGAGATGACTCAGTGCCTTAAAAGGATAACGTGAGGAAGGGTCTCCTTACCCGAACGACCACCGAGACACTCAGGCTTGCGCAGAAGTGTTTTGCCGACGCAGCAAAATTTGATACGCGTGTGCAAAACGACTATCCAGTCATCCTAATGAATACGTAAGCCTGGGTGGAGTTATGGATTAGGTAGGCAGAATAATGAGAATATTTTGTGTATAAATAACGGGTGAATATCCCCGGTAAGGGGTGCTAGGTTTGTGGGTTCTTCCCCCTAGCCCCCGACACCGAATAAAGCAATATCTCCTCTCTGAACGACTTTTGGTTTCGGGGGGTTTATTGATGGTGTGGGGGAGGGTTTGGGGGTTGGAAGGGGGCGGGGGATGGGGATGGGCAGGGCGGGGCGGGGTGGGTGCGTGAGGGGGGCTCGCACAAGCCCTGCCCTGCAGCTGGGTCTCAGTCCTGCTCCCACCCCCTGAGACCTGCCACCCCGGGTGCCCCGGCAGGGAGGGTGGCTGCTGCTCTCAGCGGTGCCAATCGCTGCCCGTACCTGGACAGGATTCACACAAGGGTTGGTAGGGGCCAGGGGGGTGCCGAGGGCCTGCCAAGGAGGAGACGCTCTCGGCAAACCAGAGGGCAAACAGAGGCGAAGGAGCCTGCAGCAGGACCTGGGCGCCGGGAGACTGCACCGCCGTTCACCCTGGAATCGCCCTTGGACCACAGCGAAGGTCCCGGGTCCTGGGAGCAGGACGCCCTGCCCGGGAGAAAGACCAAATGCCGATGAGTGAGGACTTCAGAGAGGGGCAAAGGGAAAGCTTTGGGAAAGGCCCGCGTTCTCCATTTGTTTTCTTCCCCTCCTCAAAACATTTGCCAGCGTTTCCCTCGGCTAGAGGCACTTCCAGCACAGGGAATGCCCCTGGGACTGATTCCTATGGGTTATCCTGGGCATTGGCCCCGCATCATCCCCTGTGTCTCTGCCTGGGGGGTTGGAGGGTGGGTTTAGAGGGGATCGGGGTGGGGTGGCTTTGGGGGTGGCGGAGGGGTGTGGGAGCTGGGGGTGAGGCACGCGGGGGCTCGCCCAAAGATTCGCAGGAGGGTTTGTAGGGGCTGGGGAGGGGGTTGAGGGGGGACTTAGGGCGTGGGGGTGGGGGGAGTGGGATGGACGGTGGCCCGTGAGGGGGTTTTGCAGGAGGATTCGCACGAGGCCTTGCACCAGGGTTCAGCGGGAGCTGGGGGTGTTGGGGGGCAGGGGAGGGGGCTCACACGAGTGCTGGCACAAGGGCTTATAGGGGTTGGGGGGGGTTGGGGGTGGGATCTGAGGGGGAATTTGGGGGGTGTGGGAGGGGGTGGGTGATGGTATGTGAGCGTTGGCACGAGGGCTTGTGGGGGGTGGAAGATTGGGGTGTGGGGAGGGGGCTGAGGTGGGGTTTAGGGGCTGGGGGAGTGGAGGTAGATGTCACGCAAGGGGACTTTGCACGGGGGTTTGCATGAGCGTTCGTAGGGGGCTGGGGGTGCTGTGGGTAGTGGCGGGGGCTGAAGGGGCATGGGGGAGCTGAGGAGACATTCTGGGGCCTTGCGGGGACTGAGGGGCCCCAGAGTGAGTTAAAGGGGACATGGGGGGCTAAGGGGACATGGGTGAGGGACTACGGGGGGCTGAGAGCACATTGGGGGGCGTTTAGGGGACATTCTGGGTGGCTGAGGTGACACTGGCGGGGGCGAGGGGGCCGGAGGGCACCCAGAGAGCGTTTAAGGGGACATGGGGGTGTTGAGGGGACACTGGAGAGGCTGAGCAGACGTCGGGGGGGAGCGGCTGAGGGGGACCCGGGGGTGCTCGGGGGTCCGAGGGTACCCGGGGGGGTGCGAGGGGGACCTTGGGGGGGCCCGTGGGGGGGTGAGGGGACGCTGGGGGACCCGGGGACGCACCAGCCTGAGGACGCGGAGCCGCCGCGCGCCGCTGCCGCCCAAACGCCGCCGCGCGCTGCCCGCCGTGGCCACGCCCCCAGCAGTTAAGCGCGGCCTGAGCCACGCCCCCACCGCGCGGCCCCACCCCCGCTTTGCGCTTTCCGGCCTCGTGGCGACAGCGCCCGCCGGGCCGGGGGGGGGCCGGTGGTGCGGGGAGGGACTGCCCCGCGCGCACTGCGGGGAGACTGAGGCACGCGCGAGCCTTGAGGGGGGTGGTGGGGGGTGTCCTGGAGGGCCCCAGGCGTCCGGGCGACCCCCGTCCCTCCTCACTTCCCCCCCGCTGCCGGGGCGGGGGCACCCGGACGCCTGGGTCCCCTGGAGAGGAGCAGAGCAGCAGAGCGAGCACAGCAGGGGCGGGGGGGGTGTCCCCAGATTTGGGGGGCGGGGGCCTATTTGGGGGAGGGTTCCCATGGATGTGGGGGTTGCTGTTGGGGGAGGTGAGGGACAAATGTGTGGGTGCCGAAATTTGGGGTGGAGGGCAAATGTGGAGGGCCCCATAGAGTGGAGGGGGTGCCCTATAGAGTGGGAGGGGGTCGCCAGCTGGGTACCAAAGAACACCCCCCGGCCCCCAAACTGGTCCCCACCCAGCCCTGGGAACAACCCCCCCGGCCTTGTTGCCTCCCCCAGGCCTTGGATCCCATCTCTTGGAAGTGCCCGACCGCAGCCGAAGCCCAAAAGGCACCTGCCCGGGGGGGCTGCCAGTCGCAGAGACATGGTGGTGCAGGGGGCAGAGGGGCTTTTTGGAAAGGCCCTGGGGAGAATTCCCAGGACAAGAGGGGAACCCCGTCTCCTCTGTGCCCAGCTGTGCCGCCTCCCTGCTGGTGTCCTAAGGCACCTTCAGGTGACGCTTCAGACCAGCTTCAGTGCAGGCAAGGCCGCGCTGGGGAAGGGGATCGCGGCGGATCAGGCCGGCAAAGGGCTCTTTTGGGAGCTTTGGTAGCCGGGAAAAGCGGCTAGCTCGTGCCGGAACCGGCAGCTCGGGGGTGGGCTGCTGACGCGGCAGGGACGGAGACAACGCCACACGCGGCAGTTGTAAACGGTCGGTCCCGGAGCGCAGCGTCCGGCCGCTGCACACCCGGCACGCAGGCAGTCGGTGGGCGTCACCCAGGGCGTCACCGCGGCGAGAGCGGGCGTACAGGGCGCAGCTCTTTGAACAGTAAGTCACTGAAAACCTCTCGACCCGGCCAGGCCGTCACGGTGAGAACTCGGCAGAAGGCCCTGGCATCCCTGAGCTCTGCACCGAGCAGCTCTGATGTGGCCACCCAGCCAGAGCTTGCGTGGGAACATGCTGCCACCCAGGTGTCAGGCTGCAGGGTGTGCCCTGCTCTTGCGCCGGTGTTGAAGGGTAGCGGTGAGCAGGCCTGTGGGAGGTGTGCCCAGGGAGAGGAACTCCTTCACCTCGTGATGGAGCTCCGTGAGGAGGTAAGTCGTTGGAGAAGTATAAGGGAGTGTGACCAGGAGATAGATACCTGGAGTCGCACCCTGCCTTCCCTGAAAGAAGCACCTCAGGCAGACAGAGCTCCACATAGAGAGCACTCCCCACCCTCTAGCAGCGTGGCTGAATGTGGAGATTCAGAGGACAGGGGCCGGTGGCAACGAGTCCCCGCCCGGGGTGGCAGGCGTGCCTCCCAGGTAACCCCCACACCATCCCAGGTGCCCTTGCAGAACAGATGCGATGTTCTGCAAAGGGAACCGGAGGATGACAAGGACAACAGCTTGCTGAACTTGGAGCTGTCACCGAGGCCAAGACGGATTACGCCTCGTATAACAACATCCTCAGCTATGAAAGAAAGACGGGCCCTTGTAGTAGGGGACTCGACTCTGAAGGGAGCGGAAGGTCCCATATGTCGACCAGACCCAGTCTGTAGGGAAGTCAGCTGTCTCCCTGGGGCCAAAGTTAAGGATGTCCAGAGGAAACTCCCTACCCTAGTTAGGCCTACTGACTACTACCCTTTATGGATTTTTCAGGTAGGCAATGATGAAATTTCAGGAAGAAGCCTGAGGGCAATGAAGAAAGACTTGAGGGCCCTGGGACGGCTGGTGAGGGGATCAGGAGCACAAGTAGTGTTTGCTTCTATGCCAGCAGGTGCGAGGATTGATGAGAAGATTAACAGGAAATGCCAGCTGATCAATGCCTGGCTCAGAGACTGGTGTCATCGGCAGGACTTTGGGTTCTTTGGTCAGGGGCTGCTGTTCAGGACACCGGGCCTGCTGGCAAGAGACGGCAAAAGCCTGTCTCAGAGGGGGAAAAGGGTTTTAGGGCCGGAGTTGGCGGGGCTCATTGACAGAGCTTTAAACTAGATTCGAAGGGGGATGGGGATAGATCCAAGCTTGCTACAAAAAGCCTGAAGGTGGCATGCTGGCACTTGACTTGGAAAAGGCAGGGGGCGTAACCGGGCTCCTTAGGAATAAGTCTGGGGGTGGCAGAATTTCACCTCCATCCAGTGAAAAGGAGAAAGGACCGATAGCCCACCTGAAGTGCTTATACACTAATGCACGTAGCATGGGCAACAAACAGGAGGAGCTGGAAGCCATTGTACAGCAGGAGAATTATGACGTAGTCGCCATCACAGAAACGTGGTGGGGTGACTCACGTAGCTGTAGTGCTGCCATGGATGCCTATAGGCTCTTCAGGAAGGATAGGCAAGCAAGGCGAGGCGGGGGTGTGCCCCTGTATGTCAGGGAGCGCTATGGATGCTTTGGACTAAATGATGGTGATA
The DNA here is from genome assembly GCF_964199755.1 of Larus michahellis. Taxonomy (NCBI): domain Eukaryota; kingdom Metazoa; phylum Chordata; class Aves; order Charadriiformes; family Laridae; genus Larus; species Larus michahellis. The sequence goes on along the minus strand of NW_027436403.1, from coordinate 454,912 downwards.
ATGGGGTTGAGTGTTTATGGGTAAGAATCAGGGGCAGGGCTAACAAGGCAGATATCGTAGTAGGAGTCTGTTATAGACGGCCCAGCCAGGATGAGGAGGCAGACGAAATATTCTATAAACGGCTGGGAGAAGTCTCAAGATCGCGAGCTCTTGTCCTGGTGGGGGACTTCAATTTGCCGGACATCTGCTGGGAGTACAATAGAGCAGGGAGGGAAGAGTCTAGAAGGTTCCTGGAATGTGCTGGGGATAACTTCCTGACACAGCTGGTGAGAGAGCCAACTAGGGAAGGTGCCCTGCTGGATCTGTGGTTTGTAAGCAGGGAAGGTCTTGTGGGGGATGTGAGGGTTGGAGGCTGTCTCGGGAGCAGTGACCATGAAATGATAGAGTTTTCGATTCTGGGAGAAGCAAGGAGGGGGCTCAGCAGAACTGCTACCTTGGACTTCCGGAGGGCGGACTTTGGGCTTTTCAGGAGCCTGGTTGACAAAGTCCCCTGGGAGGCAGTCCTCCAGGGCAAAGGAGCCCAGGCAGCCTGGATGTTTTTCAAGAAGGAAGTCTTAAAGGCGCAGGAGCAGGCTGTCCCCATGTGCCGGAAGACAAGCCGTCGGGGCAAAAGAGCGGCCTGGCTAAACAGGGAGCTAGTGTTGCAACTTAGGGGAAAAAAAGAGGATTTATGGCCTTTGGAAGGGAGGGCAGGCCACTCAAGAGGACTACAATGTGGTAGCGAAGCTACGTAGGGAAAAAATCAGGAGGGCCAAAGCCCAGCTAGAAGTAAACTGGCTTCTGTTGTCAAGGACAACAAAAAAAGTTTCTATAAATACATTAGCAATAAAACGAGGACTAAGGATAATCTCTGTCCTCTAGTAGATGGGGCCGGTAACATAGCGCCCAAGGATGAGGAAAAGGCTGAGGCACTTAATGCCGTCTTTGCCTCAGTCTTCAGCAGTAGGACCAGTTGTTCCCTGAGCTGGGAAGTGGTGGGTGGCCGCTGCCTTCTCACCAGGGATAACCGCTGTGGGGAATGTGAGCTCCTGCAGAAACGCCACATCCATGTTCAGCTGGAAGACTGGTCTTCGAGCCATAAACACCTCTTCTTCACCCTGGAATCGCTCTTGCACCATAGCGAAGGTCCCGAGTCCTGGGAGCAGGACACCCTGCCCGGGAAAAAGACCAAGGGCTGATGAGTGAGGACTTCAGAGAGGGGCAAAGGGAAAGCTTTGGGAAAGGCCCACGTTCTCCATTTGTTTTCTTCCCCTCCTCAAAACATTTGCCAACATCCCTTGGCTAGAGAGGATCCCAGGCACTTCCAGCACAGGGAATGCCCCTGGGACTGATTCCTATGGATTATCCTTGGCATTACTGGCCCGGCATAATGCCCTGTGTCTCTGCCTGGTCTCTTCACTCTGACCACAGCAAAGGGCAAAGCCCTATCGTCTGCCAAATGCTTTCTGGGGCTAGATCTGGACTTGGTTTCTCCCCCGGTTGACCAAGTAGCGGCTCTCGGCAGATGGGGTCTTCTCGGTGTGCTGCCCCGATGCTCAGGGAGGGATTGCTCCCCGGGGCCCAGGCTCTCCAGGGCAAAGGGGGACCAAGACGCCAGCCCACCTTCTCCAGCTTCAGCTGTCCCAGGATGTACGCAGACACAGCATCCCAGATAGTCACGACCTCTGTAAAGCGAGGGAAAGAGGTGTCAGGCTCGGGGCCAGCCAGCTCACAGCCTCTCGGCATGCTCCTTGCCCAGGAGGTGACAGATGCAGGCATCCACAAACAGCCCAGACAGACAGCGCCATCACGGCTGCGGAGCTGGGCCGTGCCCCAGTTTCAGACTGCCAGCCTTACTCTGCTCCCGGGGCAGGGCTGGAGCAGAAACGGGGACACGGGAAGGACTCAGCACCAGGGCTGTGGCCACCTAACCCCCACAAAGGGATGGCACCCCAGAGCCCAGAACACCATCTGCCAGCCTGGTGGCACAAGAGGATCCCGTGGAGAGGAAGGGAGGTTCTCCCAAAGGAGACCAGTCCAAGGTGAAGGGCTGATTTTTCATCCCAGGGCCAGAACCCCACGAGGTACCAGCTCCCAGGGAAAGCTGGCCCTGGATGGCCTCCCTCGCGAGGGCACCGACACATTCCCATGGGAGCCTCGGGGCTCAGGGCAGCCCCAGCATCATGACCCGGGAGTCCGGGATGCCACATTGTGCCTCGAGCCTTGAGGAGGGGCTCTCGCTGCAGCCCCCAGCCCTGCCCAGCCGCCCCCACAGCCCAGCAGCTCCAGCTTTTGACACTGACAGCCCCGCTGCGACCCCTCGGGAAGCAGCTCCCAAACCTCTTACCCTTGGTGGAGAGACACAGGAGGGAGGGGAACAAGCTGCTCAGCTCCAAGCTGACGGCCACGGTGCAGCAGCCCGCCATGGCGCTTGCCGCTTGCCCTCAGCTCAGAAAAAAGGGCTGCTCTTTGCAGCTCCTCGCCCAAAACTCCTCTCCGACGTGCCCCTGCTCTGCCTGTCAGCGAGGGTCCCCCAGCGCAGCCCAGCTGCCTCCCGACCCCGCTCCTGGCCGTGGAGCAGCTCCGAAGGGCAGCAGTGGGGAGCCCCTGAGCAGTGCCCAGCGGTGCCCAGGCCTCACCGGGAAGTGCCGGCACCGCCACGGCGCTGGGGAGACCTCCCTGGGACGTGCGGCGTCCCTCTGTGACATCAGCCCGCGTCACCTGAAGGTGCCTTAGGACACCAGCAGGGAGGGGGCACAGCTGGGCAAAGAGGAGACGGGGTTCCCCTCTTGTCCTGGGAATTCTCCCCAGGGCCTTTCCAAAAAGCCCCTCTGCCCCCTGCACCACCATGTCTCTGCGACTGGCAGCCCCCCCGGGCAGGTGCCTTTTGGGCTTCGGCTGCGGTCGGGCACTTCCAAGAGATGGGATCCAAGGCCTGGGGGAGGCAACAAGGCCGGGGGGGTTGTTCCCAGGGCTGGGTGGGGACCAGTTTGGGGGCCGGGGGGTGTTCTTTGGTACCCAGCTGGCGACCCCCTCCCACTCTATAGGGCACCCCCTCCACTCTATGGGGCCCTCCACATTTGCCATCCACCCCAAATTTCGGCACCCACAAATTTGTCCCTCACCACCCCCAAAAGCAACCCCCAAATCTATGGGAACCCTCCCACAGATAGGCCCCCGCCCCCCATGTGGGCCCCCCTCCAAATCTGGGGACACCCCCCCGCCCCTGCTGTGCTCGCTCTGCTGCTCTGCTCCTCTCCAGGGGACCCAGGCGTCCGGGTGCCCCCGCCCCGGCAGCGGGGGGGAAGTGAGGAGGGACGGGGGTCGCCCGGACGCCTGGGGCCCTCCAGGACACCCCCCACCACCCCCCTCAAGGCTCGTGCATGCCTCAGTTTCTCCTGAGAGCGTGCGGGGCAGTCTATGGGTGCCCTCAGGCCCCCTCGCCCCCGCCAGTGTCACCTCAGCCACCCAGAATGTCCCCTAAACGCCCCCCAATGTGCTCTCAGCCCCCCGTACTCCCTCACCAATGTCCCCTTAGCCCCCCATGTCCCCTTGAAATCACTCTGGGGCCCCTCAGTCCCCGCAAGGCCCCAAAATGTCTCCTCAGCTCCCCCATGCCCCTTCAGCCCCCGCCACTACCCACAGCACCCCCAGCCCCCCACGAACGCTCATGCAAACCCCCGTGCAAAGTCCCCTTGCGTGACATCTACCTCACTCCCCCAGCCCCTAAACCCCACCTCAGCCCCCTCCCCACACCCCAATCTTCCACCCCCCACAAGCCCTCGTGCCAACGCTCACATACCATCACCCACCCCCTCCCACACCCCCCAAATTCCCCCTCAGATCCCACCCCCAAGCCCCTCCTTGGCAGGCCCTCGGCACCCCCCTGGCCCCTACCAACCCTTGTGTGAATCCTGTCCAGGTACGGGCAGCGATTGGCACCGCTGAGAGCAGCAGCCACCCTCCCTGCCGGGGCACCCGGGGTGGCAGGTCTCAGGGGGTGGGAGCAGGACTGAGACCCAGCTGCAGGGCAGGGCTTGTGCGAGCCCCCCTCACGCACCCACCCTGCCCCGCCCTGCCCATCCCCATCCCCCGCCCCCTTCCAACCCCCCAAACCCTCCCCCACACCATCAATAAAAGCCCTTGAAACAAAAGTCGTTGAGAGATACTGCTTTATTCGGTGTCGGGGGCTAGGGGGAAGAACCCACAAACCTAGCACCCCTTACCGGGGATATTTATCCATTATTTATACACAAAATATTCTCATTATTCCGCCTACCTAATCCATAACTCCACCCAGGCTTACGTATTTATTAGGATGACTTGATAGTCGTTTTCCACACGTGTATCAAATTTTGCTGTGTCGGCAAAACACTTCTGCGCAAGCCTGAGTGTCTCGGTGGTCGTCCGGGTAAGGAGACCCTTCCTCACGTTATCCTTTTAAGGCACTGAGTCATCTCAGTGTAATAAGTAACTAAAGGTGATTTGCTGATCAAACAAGTTAAGCAAGAGGAACGAACCCATTGTGGCAGTCTTGAGAACTCCCTGTTTAACCAGAAGAGACATGTCCACAATGTTATCTTGCTACACCAACATGGGAACTCCTGTTTGACAAAAAGCTTAACCACAATGTTATCGGAATGTATTATTTTGAGCTGATTCTGTGACCGACATTTTATCTAAACTACCTCAAGCAAGAAGCTACAGAGGGGGGGCAGGACTGAGACCCAGCTGCAGGGCAGGGCTTGTGCGAGCCCCCCTCACGCACCCACCCCGCCCCGCCCTGCCCATCCCCATCCCCCGCCCCCTTCCAACCCCCCAAACAAAAGGAACTCAAAGAAGTCTGCAGGTTAGTGAGCGGGGCCCTATGGGGAACAGTAATTGCCCAGGCATTCACTGGCCAGGCAAAGAAACAAGGTGCCAGCAGCCTGGAGGATCTTGACACACCTTCTTAGCAGAGCTGCCTGGTGGGCCAGGAAGGGTGATGCTCACCTAGACCTGGTCCTGGCCAACAAGGAAGGGCTGGTCAGGGATGTGATAACAAGTGTCAGCCTTGCTGGAGTGACCAGGAACTAGCGGGCTCCCAGATGCCAAAGAGGAGTGAGGAAGGCCAGCAGAGGAACACGCATGGGTGGCTCCAGAGGAGAAGACTTTTGATGTACTGGGGGGACTGATCCAAGCGGTGCCATGGCAAGCAGCTTTGACGGGTGAAGGAGCTGGGGAAATCCTATAGGCGTTGCAGCACAGCCTCCTCCAAGCACAAGAATGATGTCTTGGAATGCCCATGAAGGGAAACACTCATCTCAGGAGGCTGCTGGTATAAAGTGACTGGGCGGCAGGGCACAAAGGCAGCACACAGGAGGTGCAAGAGGGGAAGCTGCAGAGGAGGCGTTTGGAAACCTGTCCCCAGGATGGGGGGAGGATGGCAAAGCCAAAGCTCCCAGAGGCTTGAGAGTTGCAGGGATGGGGAGAACATGCAAAATGAGCTGGTAGAGGCTCAGAGGGTCATGCGAAACGAGTCACACTCTGCCTGGAGGCCTGCAACAAGTGGGCACTGCAGAGGTTTGCATCTTGACTGTGTGCCTCAGCCTAGGAGATGGGCATTCCCCCTGCTGGGGGTGGCTGTGCCAGTCCATCCACATGGGTCTAGAGGGTGCAGACTCTTTCTGAAGACATTCTGGTAATGCAAAAAACGTTTGGATTAATGCAGAACTGGCTCTTCAAAATCAAACATTTCATTCACTTGGCCTCTTTGCTTGGACATCCTTTCATTTTGACTGCTCTCCTGAAATCTCTCCAATGAGCCACAGAAGAATTGAAGACTAAAGGGAACTTTTGCCCAGACGTGGCTCCTCATGGTGTTTTACGTGGAGATGAGCCCTCTGGTGCCGAGTTCCTGAACTGCAGATCCTGAAAGACTGAGCAAGCCTCTCGAGAAGTAAAAGCAAACCTCCAGGTTTCTGAGGGTGTTACCAGACCCTGCTGCAGTCCGTCACCGAAGAGACCATGGAGAGAAGGAGCAGACAAAGTTCCTGCCCCTGTGGTCTGGTGAAGCAGAAAGTCAGAGACGCTTGGTCTGGGAAGAAATGTAAATGTGGAAATCACTGTGAAAGGCCTTGATGTTCTTCACCAAGCAGGATGGCCAAGCCTGGATGCCCATCCCCTGGGGAGGGATGTCCATTGCCTCTTGAGATGCTCTGGGGTCTTTTTGGGTGATGTGGGAGTGATGAGGTGCCAGGTGCAGGTCAGCAGTAGGACACCTCCCAGGCTCTGTGGAGGGTGGGTGAGGAGGCAAGAAGGCACTGGAGCTGTAAGGACCTGGTGTCCTCTCCTGGGTCTCAGTGGAAGAGACAGAAGCCATAGCTGAGCGGACAAGGGTCTCTGTTCTGTTGGGGTGTCAAAGCCCCACCACGGCCCTTGGCCATCCCCACCGCACCTGCAGTTAGCAAATTCAACAGTGGCCATACAATATCTTTGTTCCTTCTTTAACTGTTCCTGAAGGAGGAGCAGCTCATCCTTGTGCCCTTGAACTCCTTTGCACGTGTTCTAGCTCTGTGTGAGCTCGGACTTTCCTAAATCCAACTCTATTTCTGAATTCTACCTTTTTTTTTTTCTTTTTAATCCTTACATCTGCCTCTTGCATGTTTCCTTTTTTCTATGGAGCTTCCCCATCACTTTCCTGTTTCCCCAGGCTTCTCTCCTGATAGCTCTGCCTGTTGTCCTGATGACTGTTCTGCACACTCTCATACTTGAAAGACACTGTCCTTGAAGAACTGCTGTACCGAGCTCTGCTGCCCTTCTGTGCTGCTCACACGGGCTCCCCCCAGAAAAGTCACAAGACTAGGCCAAAGTCTGCTCCTCTGAGGTCTGGCATCTGCACTCTTCTATTCCCCTTCCCCTTGGGAGGTGAGACCTAATTATGTCATGGTCACGACAGCCAGGGCTGACACTGGTTTTCACATCCATGTCCAGCTCTTCCTTCTTTGAGAGTAACAGCTGCAGATGAGTGTCACCATTGTTGGCCAATCCAGCAGCTGTGCTAGAAAGGCCTGTATCTCAAGCTGTGCCTTGAGCAAGACCCTCCAGAAACATCCGGGAGTGCTTGAATGCTGTTGTGGTCCCCTTCCACTGAATTCCAGGGTAATTAAACTCCGCAAGGGTCTTTAATAGGTTCTTTGTCTCCCACTGCAATGTCACCCTTTACAGTCTCTCCTCGAATGCTCCCTCACCAGGGCTCACCCAACTTGTTCCTCCCAGAGAAGAGCTCCACACATCTCAGCAGCTCCTTCACAAGCCCCCAAGACCTCAATTGTGCAAAGGCGTTGCTTCAGAGTTGGAGTGGATGGCAGATAGTCATGTGAAGAAGAAATGAGGTTCTCTCAAAGAGAACAAACCCTACTTTCCAAACAGAGCTGGGCTGTGCAGTCTGAGCAGGAGAGGGGTTTGCTGTCTGTTGTGTCTCTGCAGCCCTGAGGGCCTGTGCTGGAGGTGAAGCTGATCTCAGGAAGGAAGACCGCTGATGGTCAGACAGTGGAGCTCTGCCAGGAAATGTGAAAAAATTATACACGTTTAAAGTAAGAGTACGACTTCATCAGCTGAAACAATGGAACACTTTAAAAAAGTTGTCATTGTTTTCCCATGAGATCAAAATGAGGAGTCTTCAGAGTGTGCGTCAATAGCAAGAGGAAAGCTGTAGACCTTCCAGACCAGGAGAACTCTATTTGCATTGTCAGTGCTCCCTCTCAGGCTGTGCATTTGATCTCCCTCATCTTTCACGTATTTCCACCTCTCCCAACTAAACTGACCCTGTCTGCAGTCACCTTTCCAGCAGCGCATCTGCACAGAAGCACTTGCAATTGCTCTCTAGATTTCCCCTGCCCTTCCTCTTTGGTCATGCAGACACCTCTCAGCAGTCCAGTTGCTGCTTTGAGCTTCAGGCAGTTAAAACCTTGCCTATCTTCCAGTAGTCTGCCTCATTCTGTCTTTAGCACGATCTTTAGGTGTGCTAATTTGATAATTTTTCACCTCTCTAAAACATTTTTTGCATGGTTATGCCTTGTGGAAGGTGAACATCATTGGTGGCAGATTGTACTTGGCACACAGTTGAGGAGTGGTTTATTTTAGTGGTGAAATTTATCAGGTTTTTTTGTTTGTTCAAAAATAAAAAAAAATCCTCTTTGCCTGTGTGCAGCAGGTCTCTGAGGAAAGCAGGTGGGAGCTGGTGCAAAGGAGCTGGAACATCCAGCTGCAGACTGCGGTGGAGAAGTGTGATGGAAGGAAAAGGGATGCAAGTCCCAGGTGGCCGATGAGAGCCATGGTGGGGTTGGGGAGGTTGGCCGTCCTGTGTGGGGGGTGTGATGCTGAGTGAAGGACACCGGTGGGACAGTGCCCAGCCTTGCTGGGGGTGTGCAAGGAGGCCAGGAGGCCCCCCCAGTGCCTTAGGACAACATGTCTCCTCACAGGCCTTGGTGGCAGAGACCATTGCTGTGCCCCAGGGGACAAAGACTTGCGTTCTCTTGGTGACTTCCAGCCTTGCCAGTGCCCTTTGCCATCTCCACCACAGCTTGTCCTATCCTGTCCCACAGCTGCTTCTTTTTCCCTGCCGGCTGGAGACACCCATCTCCCTTCCCCACCTTGCTCTCACCCTGGCAGTTCCAGACACTCACTGACTTCTGTCCACCCTCACACTCTGCTCCTTGACACACAGAGACATGGACTCATCTCCGACTCCTTCTGCAGGACTTGTGGAAAGGGATCCTGCTGCTGCAGGAAATACAATGGCTGCCATAGGATGGAGGATACCAGCCCTCCCTGCAGGATGGGCATCACACACTCGCCATGCCCATCCAAATCCAGGACTGGGGTCAGGGACCCAGGCATCTTGGCTCTGCTGGAAATCCCTCCAGTGAGTCCAGAAATCCCAAGACATTTCACTGCTGGGAAGGCAAATGCTGGCTGAAGCCTTGGGACCATTAGTGTGGATGTCCCACCACCTACGGAAGAGTCCAGGAAAGTTTCCAGGAAGAAGAGACCTCACAGGCACCAAACGCAGACACAAGCCTCATCCTGGCCTAAAAACGTATGCAGAAGGAAATGACCTCACAAACACAGACCCCAGTCATGGGGCCTGCTGGTGGACAATCATGTGCCCAAGGAACCATAACCTCAGAAGCAACCTCTAGCTGCTGGCATGTTCCATACATGCTGGCATGGTCCATCCTGTGTGTTGCATTCATACCCATGCTGCTGGCATGTCCCGTACTTGGGACCTCACAGGAACCAAGCCTGGTCATCAACCCTCTGCTGGCCTAAGGGGTGCTCTAGAACACAGGCCTTCAAACACCCAGGAGCTTGCTCATGGTCTCTCAGGTCCTCAGGCAGCAGCACCCTCACAACTGGCATTCAGGCCATTCGCCTGCTGCGGGGCTATCAAGGGCTCGGGCAGACGTGACCTCCAAATCAATAGCTGCCTGCTTCTGGCCTATCAGAGATTGTGGCAGCACTGACCTCCTAACCAACATCCACACCATGTGCCTGCTGCTGGCCTGTCAGGTGCTCATGAAGGAACAGCCTCGTAGGCACCGAACCCAGCCTTGAGCCGGGGGTTGGCCTGCCACCTGCAGAGACAGGGGTGACCCCAAAATAGCATCCAAAGCAGATGCCCGCTGTTAGAGTAGCAGTGACCTCACAATCAACATGCCAGACCTTGGCCTGCTGCTGGCCTGTTGGGTTCTCAGGCAGAAGGCACCTCACAAGCATCTACCCGAGACATTGCTGGACTGCCATGTCCTCACAGAATTATGTAGATTGAAAGGGATCTTTGGAGATCATCTAGTTCAATCCCCCTGCACTAGAGGGAGTCAGCCAGAGCAAGTCACTTAAGAAGATGTCCAGGCTGGTTTTTAGTATCTCCACAGCAGGACACTCCACAGCCTCTCAGGGCCTCCTGTGCCAGGGTCATGTGCCTTTGATGCCGAAACCGGTTTTCTTGAGTTCAGTTGGAATTTTCTTATTTTTGAGGATTGGGGCTTAGCACATAAGCCCTGTGTGGGGATGGTGAGGGAGATGGGCTTCTTCAACCTGGTGAACCTCCTCCAGCGAGGGTCACCGTCCAAAAGGGATAACCTCACTCCAAGTATGGGAGAGAGATGGATGGCATATGATAGATATAAACACATGGAAGGATTTGGCTGAAGAGATTCTTAGCCTGCTGAAAGACCAGGGCATTCTTCCAACTGCCTGAAGCTCAAAGCAGCACCTGGGGAGTTTAGAGGGATGTGCCTGAGCGAGGAGTAAGGGGACGGGGAAACTGGAGAGCAAGGGGAAGGCCGGCCCTGCTGCCCCATTAACGGTCCAATGGCTCCACCATGCTGGAAGCGCATGGGACAGGTGTGGTCAAGAGTGGGGAGACATGGCCCTGGCAAAGTGCCCTGGCAGCCCTCAGGGCTCTGTCCCCCTCAGCCCTCCTCTTTTGGTGGCCTCCCGCAGTGTCTGGGCCACAGGTGGTCTGTGTCCCCTCAGTGCCAGCCCCTCTCCCCAGGCCAGCACAAGAGTCCTGCTCCAGGCACAGAGCAGCCTGCCCAGAGTGGGGACCTGCAGAAAGAGGTTTCTCCTTCTCATGGATTCCTCCCTGCAGGCACAGAAATGCTCCCTAGCTCTTCTCCAGGGACACCCCTTCTCCTGGGACAGCCTTTCCCCAAGTGAGCGTGTCCAGGCTGGCCTGGCTGGACATTCCTGGTTCCCACCCCATGCTCCATGCAGGGCCCTGATCTGGTGGTGCTGCTCTGCAGAGGGAGGGGGCTGTGGTGCCCTGGGGCCATGGGGTGGCCCTGCACTGGCCATGCTGGTCAGGATGGGGAGCAAGCAGACAGAAAAGGATCACTGGTGCTGAGCCCCCTTCCATCTCCCCTGATTGCTCAGTAGCCAAGGACAGGGCTTGGCAGGATACTGGGATGTCTCCAGTGTCTGAAAGGGCAGGGAAGGGCTGCCCTAGATCAATCCCACTGGGTTTCCAGGACACTGGGCTGAACCATTGTTTAGTCTTATGTCTCTTTTGCCTGCTGGATCCTGGCATTGCAGGAGCCTCGTTAGCCCACGGGCTCTTCAGGTTCACCTTTCCTTCAACGACACTCCACCTTGGATGGTCACTCATTTGATGAGGTGCCAATCACTGCTCACCCAGACTCACTCACTTTTCTGGGAGATCCCCTGAGCTCTCCTGGTAACTCCAGGTTCCTCTCCAGGATAGCATTGGCCATCAGCCCCACCACAAGTGGGACAATACCAGGAAGGATAAGCAAAAACCATTTGCACTCTGCTTGGACATGTGCCACCAAGAAGGGAGCTCTAGGTCCAGCCTTTCATCCCTAACAGATTCCCATGCAACTCTGACCCTAGAACACCATGAGGACTTTTCATGGAACAGTTCCTTGGGTGTGTTCCTGATACCAGCTTTGGAAGAGTCATTCAGCCTCTGCCCCTGCCTTGAGGAGTCCCCTCTGACACACTGGTTCACATGGCCTGTTCCTGCCTGCAGCCACAGGGGTGCCACTGTAGAGACAACAGGACTGTCACAAGGTACACGAGGCCTTAGGGGGAACACAAAGGCAAGGGCACAGCAGGACAGTGGGGATGTGAGGAGAGACCAGCACTGAAAGGCCTCGTCCTGCTGCTGTCCTTGGCCATGGCTCCAGGGAAGCAGCAGCCCCGACTCGCAGGTGGCACAGACAGAGTGCCCAGCGAGGCAGCCAGGGGCAGCCCCAAGGGCCCCTGGGGCTGATCCTCCATGGGGCAGATGGACATTTGCCTACTGAACCCCTCCTGCATACTGGGGTTGCTTGACCAGCTCCAGAGGAGAAGTAAAGAGATGGGAGCTGAGACAAATAGGTTTTTTCCACGTTTCTTTATTGAGCTTTTTTAAAAAGGGAGCCTGGATCCATATATAAATAAGATCTTTGGGTCAAGAAAAAAAGAAGTAGAAGGCCAAGAATAATAACATCACAGGTCTCCGACAAAAAAGAAAACACATAAAAACAAAGAAACAAACCAAACCAAAATAAAACAAAAACAAAACCAAAAAAAATCCCACAAAGAGAAAGTAAAGAAACATATGAAAAAAAGTTCATCCTGGCTTTTCCCGAGATACAGTGCAACCCCACTGGCATAATGGGCACCTTATTAATCTAAAGGAGATGGGATCCCAATAGCTTCCTCAGGGCATCCTTGAGCTCTTTGTTCCTCATGCTGTAGATGAGGGGGTTCACTGCTGGAGGCACCACTGAGTACAGCACTGCCACCACCAGATCCAGGGATGACCATGAGATGGAGGGGGGCTTCAAGTGAGCAAATAATCCAGTGCTGACAAGCAGGGAGACCACGGCCAGGTGAGGGAGGCACGTGGAAAAGGCTTTGTGCCGTCCCTGCTCAGAGGGGATCCTCAGCACGGCCCTGAAGATCTGCACATAGGACAGCACCATGAACACAAAACAAACAAAAGCTAAAGAACAACCTAATACAAGAAGCCAAACTTCTCTGAGGTAGGAATGTGAGCAGGAGAGCTTGAGGATTTGTGGGATTTCACAGAAGAACTGGTCCACAGCATTGCCCTGGCAGAGGGGCAGGGAAAATGTACTGGCCGTGTGCAGGAGAGCAGTGAGAAACCCACTGCCCCAGGCAGCTGCTGCCATGTGGACACAAGCTCTGCTGCCCATCAGGGTCCCGTAGTGCAGGGGTTTGCAGATGGCAACATAGCGGTCATAGGACATGACAGTGAGAAGATAAAACTCTGCTGACATAAAAAAGAAAAAGAGAAAGACCTGTGCTACACATCCCCAGTAGGAGATGGCCCTGTTGTCCCAGAGGGAATTGGCCATGGATTTGGGGACAGTGGTGGAGATGCAGCCAAGGTCGAGGAGGGCGAGGCTGAGGAGGAAGAAGTACATGGGGGTGTGGAGGCGGTGGTCACAGGCGATGGTGGTGATGATGAGGCCGTTGGCCAGGAGGGCAGCCAGGTAGATGCCCAGGAAGAGCCCGAAGTGCAAGAGCTGCAGCTCCCGTGTGTCTGCGAATGCCAGGAGGAGGAACTGGCTGATGGAGCTGCTGTTGCACATGTGCTTAGTCCATGCATGGGGGTCTGTTTAAAGAGGAGAAGACATTCACAAGTTAAGGCAGACTTCGTTGATCCCATCCTATTCCCTTTTCCAAAATTTTCCCCAAAATGACTTCTCTTTCCATGGAATAATTTCATTCAGACCCTTTTTGTGAGATCAGCTTTGTGCTGCTGAGGGCAGTATCTTTGTAGGGGCAGGGATCCAGATGTTGATTTCCAATACTCTCTGGATTATTCACCTCTAAAAGAAACAGAGTTGGATTTTCAATTCCTTCTCCTCAACTGAGAGATGAATTTTTGTGTCCCATCGCCCACCCAGACAACCCAGAGCAGAAGTTTGGAAGAAGAGGGTCCTTCCCTTTCAGGTAGCCCCTGCCGTGCTGTGCTTCTTGAAAAGTCTCCTGTGAATGTCCTGCAGTAATCTGCAGCTGTGAGCAGCTCTCACCCATGCAGCACCCTCTCAATAGCAGGACCCTTCCCTGCTGCGTCCCCACATGCCCGTGGGGTCTCCCCAGGCTGGATGAGAGCTGACCCTGCAGGCGGCAGAGTCCCTGCCCCGGCACACAGACCCATGGGATGCAGGGACCGTGCTCTGAAAGACAGCCCTGGGCACCCCTGGCTGCACACCCAGCTTATCAGCTCTTCACATTTCATACCAGCCCCCTCTGCCCCCTTACAGATCCCAGAAGCTGTGGCTGTGCCAGCTTTAGGAGATGCCTCCAGGAACTCCACCTGCATTGCCCTGCACCCAGAGACTCACCCTGTCAAGGGCCGCAAAGATTTCTCCTCCAGTGAGCTCTCAGTCGTCCTCCCAATCCTGACAGCTTTAAGCTCTCTCTCTGCCTCGCTCATCTCCCTGAGACACCCTGGCAGTGCCCTCAGCCCTGCTGCGCTTGGCAGAGGAGCTGCTCCTGGGCAGAGCCGTCTCTCTGCAGCGCTGCCCGCTTGCCATCAGCTCCCTCCATGCCAGGAGCCCAGCCCAGCTCAGCAGCAGAGGACCAGCCCAAGGCCTTTTAATGACCCCTCTGGTGGGTTTCATGCCAAGTCCATGAACTTCAGTCGCTGAGAGGAAGTTGAAGAAACCTCTCAAGGAGTCAAAGTCAAATTCAAACTCCAAAGTTTCTTGTAGTATTAATGGGTCCCACTGAGGGACACCACTAAGACATTGTCCCCAGGGTCTGGTTAGCGCAGAAACCTGGAGGCAGTGATGACAGGTTGGGAAAAGCAGGCTGAAGGTCTGATGCTGAGTAAACCTGGATGTGTTTCATTAGCGCAAAGGGCCAAGCCTAGACCCCATCACCCAAAGGGCCAAGGCACGACCCCCAGCCCCCAGGAAGGGAGATCCTGTCCCTCACTCATTCCTCAGGGCTCTTCCTGGCACAGTGGGATGTGGAGATGTGCAATGCCAAGGACAGGGCTATGGTACGACACCTCCCAGGCTCCTGAGTATGGACAAGGAGGCAATGAGACCCCAGTGCTGGAAGGACTGGTTGTCTCCTCATAGGCGTCAGGACAACAGCCATAGCCCAAGGCATGAAGAGGTTGGCTCTGTCAGGGGCCTTTCAGCTTTGCCACATCCCTCTGTCTTCTCCACCACAGGCTGTCCTACGGTGTCCCATCACCTCTGCCTCTTTCCCTGCAGGCTGTAGTCATCCACCCGGCTGCCCCACCTTGCTCTCACCTTCCTTTGCTCAGATCTCTCCATACTTCCTGGCTCTTCCTTGAAACACAAAGCCTTAGGCTGATCCAGGCTCCTTCTGGGTGTCATGTTGCACCACAGCATTGCCCTTGGGGTGACATTTCTTTCTCCTTGTGTCCAGTCTGCACCTCCCCAGCTGCATGTTGGGGCATTATTTCTTTCTCATGCTGTTTTCCACTACAGAGAAAAGCTCCACCAGCTCTGAAAGCACCCTTCAAGCACGCTCAGGCTTCTCCTGTACTGTCCTCAGTCTCCACACCACTGTGCCCAGGGCCCTCAGCCTCCTGATACTGCTCAAGTGCTTGAGGCCTGCAAACCCCATCTTGGGAGAGCTCTGGGCTCTCTCCACGCTGTTTGCAGATGAAAACATAGTGGTCATAGGCCAAGAAAGATGGAGGGAGACTTTTTACCAAGGCCTGTAACAGCAGAACAAGGGACAATGGCTTTAAACTGAATGATGGTAGATTTAGATTGGACATAAGGAAGAAATGCTTTATGATGAGTGTGGCGAGACCCTGGAACAGGTTGCCCAGAGTAGCTGTGGATGCCCCATCCCTGGAAGTATCCAAGGTCAGGAGCTTTGAGCAACTAGAACTAATGAAAGATGTCCCTGCCCATGGCAGGGGGGTTGGACTAGATGATTGTTTAGGACTTTTCCAAGCACAACCATTCTATGATTCTTTGATTCATCCAACTGAGGAGGGGGGTTTCTGAATCAGAGGTCTGACACTCGTGCTGGGAAGCCAGAAAGCACATTTTTGGATTGTGCAAGACTTGCCGTGGGATTTCTAGGAAAGGACCAAAGGAAGGGAAAGGTTGGGATCAAGGTGGTTTGTGGAGGAAGAAGCATGGGAAAACAGAGAGAAAAGGGATGAAATGAGATGGTCATGTGTAAACAGGTGGCTGGTGAGGACACTTCCCTGGCTGTGGCCCACAACTGATCACCACAGCCTGTCCTGTTTTCTTAATACCTCCTTTTCCAAGAGCTTTGTGGGGCGAGGGAGATCTCTGCTCTCTCTGCACAGATGGAGGTTCAAGTGCCAGACACTGGAGTGGGAACCACAAGTCATCAGATCTTTTGTACTTTGGGGGGCCAGCAACTGGTGATAATGGTGCATATGCATATAACATTGGTGCGTATGTTAGTGGTTTACCCACAAGCAAACACCAGAGAAACCAGAAAGTAGAATACGCCTGCGGGGGCCTAATTTTGGACTGGACACTAGAGGGACCACAACATCTGCAACTTGGGTACTGGAAGAAAAAGGTAGCCCAGACCACCTCCTAGAGAAACTGGGGCGTCACAGTATCATAGAATTGTCTAGGTTGGAAGGGACCTTTCAGATCAGCAAGTCCAACCATCAACCTAACACTGACAGAAACCATCACTGAACCATGTCGCTAAGCACTACGTTAACCCGTCTAATTGGAAATACCTCCAGGGATGGGGATTCCACCACTTCCCTGGGCAGCCTGTTCCAATATTTGATAACCCTTTCAGTGCTTCCTAATTTCCTAATATCCAGTCTAAGCATCCTGTGGCGCAACTTGAGGCCGTTTCCTCTTGTCCTATCACTTGTTAGTTGGGAGAAGAGACCGACCCCCACCTCTCTACACCCTCCTTTCAGGGAGTTGCAGAGAGCAAGAAGGTCTCCCCTCAGCCTCCTTTTCTCCACGCTGAACACCCCCATTTCCCTCAGACGCTCCTCACAAGACTTGTGCTCCAGACCCCTCGCCAGCTCCCTTGCCCTTCTCTGGACCCGCTCCAGCCCCACAACGTCTTTCCTGTAGTGAGGGGCCTAAAACTGGACACAGCACTCCAGGTGGGGCCTCACCAGTGCCCAGCACAGGGGGACGATCACTTCCATGGTCCAACTCACCACACTGTTCCTGGTAAAGGCCAGGATGCTGTTGGCCTTCTTGGCCACCTGGGCAAACTGCTGGCTCGTAGTCTTTCTCTTCACTGACAGAAGAAACAGACTTTCGTTTCTCTTTGGTGCTTCTCTCTAACCCAAACGAATATGCAGCACTAAAGTGGGTTTCCCTACATGGAGCAGCTTTGCACAATGTCTGCTCCAAGAGGGGAAATATCTCAGACTGCAGCCGGAAATGGGTGAAGGTGTGGAGGATAAATGTGTTGCTTCTGACACTATTTGATCTGCATACAATACAAAAAGGCAGGGAAGGCTAACCACCATGAAAGAAACAGGAAAACTGCCCATCAATGAAGCTCTGCAGAAGGAGGATGGAGCCGTACGTAACATGAGGTGATATCATTGGGATCAGCACCTAGAGAAGACTTCTGTAGGGAAGACTTTCACCTGCTCTAGGTGACCCTGCTCTGGCAGGGGGTTGGACTAGACGATCTCCCGAGGTCCCTTCCAACCCTTATCATTTGGTGATTCTGTGACTTTTCAAATTCCTCAGAAAGAGGACAATGTTGTAACCCAGCTGCAGCACTGTGTTAATGCAGAACTGGCTATTGAAAATCCAGTATTTCATTCACTTGGGCTCTTGGCTTTGGCATCTTTTCACTTTGACTCCACTCCTGACACCTCTCTCATGAACCCCATAAGAATGGAAGACTAAAGGAGAATTAGGCTCAGAGCTGGCTCCTTAGGGCGTTTGGCGTGTTAATGAGCCCTCTGGTGCCGAGCTCCTGCACTGCAGATCCTGAAAGACTGAGCAAGCCCCCGGAGAAGTAAAAGTCAGAAGCAAACCTCCAGGTTTCTGGGGGTGTTAGCAGGCCCTGCTGATCTCTGCCTCTGAAGAGACCGAGGAGGGAATGAGCAGACAAAGTTCCTGTCCCTGAGGGCTGGTGAAGCAGGAAAGGATGTCAGAGACACTTGCTACAGGAAGACATTTAAACGTGGAAGTCATTGTGAAAGCCCTTGATTTGCTTCCCCAAGCAGGATGGCCAAGGCCTGACCCCCATCCTTTGGGGAGGGAGCTCCTTTCCCTCTTGGAATGCTCAGGGCTCTGTGTAATGTGTGAGTGTGTGAAGCCGGGTACTGGTCAGCAGGAGGACACTTTGCAGGCTCTGTGGCGGGTGGGTGAGGAGGCAACGAGGTGCTGGAGCTTTAAGGAGCGAGTGCCTTCTCATGGGTCTCAGTGGAAGAGGCAGAAGCCTACTCAGGTCTGTTGGGGTGTCAAGGCCCAAAGCCATGCCCACCGCAGCTACACTGTCCCATGCCTGTGCCAGGTTCTTTAGCTCCAAAAAAAAGCTGTGGATTTATGAGGATTTGCCAATTCCTGTGGGTGTCCCCTCCCAACCTATTTGGTTTCTTCCAAAAGCCTTGTCAATGCTCATTTATCCCCCAAGATTTGCAAGCCCCAGACATGCTAGAATCCTCTATTTAGCTCCACAACCCGGCGCTGAAGTGCATATCCTCCTCATTTTGCTGCCTCAGAGCGAAAATTCAACCTCTGACATTTCAGCATGACACCCCTTGCTATTTCAGGTCCTTCTCCTGCCTTTCACACGCTCATTGCTATGCACACACTGCTCGTTCCCTGCATGCCCATGTGTCTCACAAACCCTTCCTCTTCCCCTGCCGAGATGGGACTTCAAGAGGTTTGTGCATCCTCCACGCCCATGGTCTGAGCTCACAGTCGTCTCAGGGAACCTGTCTCCGACTGCGGCCAGTGTTGTCCTGCCAGCTCAGGGTCTGAGTTCCATTTGAGCCCAAACCATTCCAGTTCCCGCTGCCTCCCTCTTCCCTCTGACGCTGGCTACTGTGTGACACAACTGCTGTACAACTCCAGGCAGGATGGGCCAAAGAGTTTAATTAGCAAATTGGGACCTTTCCCCTTGCTGGAAATGTGAACTTGGCTCTCAATATTTATGTATTGAACTGCTTTGCCACTTTGAAACTGCCTCTCCAAAAAACTAGCCCAGCGTGGTTTTTTTCTAGGTTTGTTTGTGTTCGTTTTAACCCAAATGAACATGCAGCACTGAAGTGACATTCCATAGCATGGAAAGTGGGTTTCCATAGGATTTTGCACAATGTCTGCTGCAAGAGGGGAGATGTCTCAGACTGCAACTGGAAATGGGTGAAGTTGTGAGGAGATAAATGCGTTACATCAGACAATAATTGGTATGAATACAGTAAAAACATGTAGCGAAGGTGAATAAGCAGGAAAAAAAGGAAATCTGCCCAGTCACTGGAGCTCTGCAGAAGGGGGCTGGAGCTGTACGTAACATGAGGTGATACAAGCGGGATCATGACCTAGAGAGGATTTTTAGGCCAGGCTGTGCGAGAGAGTACCCTGACTTCACCCAGATAAACAAGAGGCTCCACAGCGTGCTGAAGCGATGGGAAGAAAGGTCTTGGGGTAAAAGCATGAGAAACAATGGGAGAGATTTGGGTGGCAGAGATTTGAAGTAGTCCTTTCCAGGTCTGAGAAGGCTGAGTTTCAGAGACAAGGGAAAACAGAGAAGCTCTCAAGCATGTTTTCGAATTCGTGGTAGTATCGCTAAGAAGAGAAATTGGACATTGCTGCAAGGGAACTCTTATTCTTCATGAGGATGAACTAAAGTTCTTTTATTTCCTTCCCGACAGTTACTATTACTTGTCAGAGTGGGTGTCATTTTCAGTAGTTACCCTCTGGCATGAAGTTCTTCGAACAGTGGTTTTGCTCTCCCTGCTATCTCTTTGTCATCATTTAAAGATGACACCTTGTAGACAGAATTGCCCTGAATTCATGCCCGCTTCGTATATTTTCTCCCTGGTTCCAGTAAGAGGTGGAGGGGGGGATAGGGTACTTGGTAGAGGCCAAGGTACAGATCCCAGATCTCTGGAAAGGCACAAAGGAAGGCAAATTCTTCATGCGGTGCTGTGACCGGTACCCACTGCTCCTGACCCCTGGAGTACACTGACACAACACCGCTACCTGCATTTCCAGTCTGCTGAGTCCTAACCGTGCAGCAGAGATCCTAGAAGCTCTGAACTGCCTTCGTCTGCCCTGCGTTTCAGCACGTCAAATGAAAGTAACCGAGTCAAAGAGTTGGTTTTGAGCTTCTTCACAGCCTAAAGCACCGCATGGGTAAGGAGCCTGGCCGGGAAATGTAAAGAGTAATCAAAGGTAGGACGAGATACCTACTGAGCACAGGACAATGCCAGCCGGAATTGTCCCATGAGCCTCTACTGTAGAAAGCCTCACCTGTACCTGACTCTCTTCTCCTGGGGCACAATGCAAGGCACAGGCTCATGGAAGGGCTTTTGGGAAAGGGGTTGGTGGGGGAGCCTCTGGTCCAGCCTCTCACCCAAAGGTAGGGTTGTCAATCCCAGGGTCAGGTTGGGTGACATTCTGGGGAGCTGAAAACCTCCAAAGATGGAGATAACAGAGAGTCGATGGGTGTCCTGCTGCAGGGCAACGTCCGCCTACTCCGTTTTTCCTAATATTCGGTATAAAGCTCCATGGAGGATGCTTGCCGCTGTTGCCTCTGCCAAACATCTGCCACAGCAGAAGAGTTTGCCTCCACCTTCATCTCTCCAGGAAGATGTCACCTGCTCTTAGGCTTCCCTGTGCCTCCCCTTCAGCAGACTAAAGAGGACCGGTTGTCTCAGCCTCTCCACACAGCTCATGTGCTTCAGGCCCCTAACCCCATCCCGACAGACTTCCTCTGGACTTTCTCCAGTTTCTCCATCCTCCTTTCACAATGGGATCCATCTATGGCATCCACCATAACTCCCACACCCTTCTGCCCAGGACACTCCTCAGCCAGCCGCGTCACAGCCTGTCCCAGTGCACCGCCTTTGTTCTGCCCCCAGTGCACACCTTGCCCCCTTTGCCTTATGAAACTTCAGGAGGTTTCATTTGGCCAAGTCCCCAGGTGTGTCAAGGTCCCTCTGGACTCAAAGTCCAAATGGTCAACATTGCAGGTTTTGTGGACAGTGCCTCAAACCAGATAAGAATATGGGGAATTGCAGGATCCCACAGGTAATGAAAGAGAATGATTTGCTTAATGGAGTTGCCACCTGAGTTTGAAAATCAGCACACCAACCACCTCAGATATACCCCAAGGTTGTAAGAAAAAAGAAAAGCATGGCCAAGGGGGAATGGATGAATAAGGAAGCCGTTCATTTTGGAGGGGATCTGGATAAAAAAAGAGAAGCAATTGTGGTTTCAAGGAATGAAAGGGATGTGGTCAGGGCTGTCTGGGGGCACCTGTGAAGCACCCTGGCACCTGATGTGAATGACTTCTGTGGTCAGAGACAACCTGAGAGCTTTCCCTAATTTGAAAAAATGAAGGGGAAGAAAGGACAGTCATATTTAGGCTGCATGGGACGTCGGGAGGTGTCTCGAGCAGCCTCCTGCAGGGCCAGACCAGTTACTGAGGGCTTTCTCCAAACACATCCTGGTCACTTGCTAGAAGAGATCCAGTGACATAAACCAAAGAAGTAACCTGGATGTGGTGTAAAAAGTCCTGAGCAGAAGGGGATCGTCACTTCCACTGTCTGTGCTCCTGCTCATACAGCCCGGAATGCTTTTGGCCTCCCTTGCTGACGGCTCATGGTTGTCCCAATGAAACCCAAGGACCACCAAAGTCTTTCCTGCAGAGCTGCTATCCAGCCATGCAGCCCCATGCCCTCTGCCATTGCACAGGATGAGTGCACCTCAAGGGGAGGACTTTGGCTTTGTCATCATTGGATACTGTGTGCTTCCTTTTGGCCCAGCCTTCCAGCCTGTCTTTGTCCTTTGGGTGGAAGCCTTGAGCTCCAGCATCATGTCTGCTCTCCTCCATATGCTGTCATCTACAACTGTTATGAAAAAGCACTCTCTCGTCTCCTCTGGGTCATTACAAACACATTAAACAGGGCAGGTTGCAGGCTAGACCCCTGCAGAACCTTACAATCTACAGGCCTCCAGGCAGTGTAACACGCATTGACCATGTCCCTCCGAGCCCGCCTGTACAGGTGGTTTTAGCTATCCAGTAGCCATCCATGCAGGCATTAGCCATCCTAGCTTGGGCATGAGAGTGTTCTGTGGGACAATGCTGGAAACCTTGCTGACTTCCAGGTCAAAGATAACTACGTCTCTCCTCGCACCTAACAGTCATGGCCTTTCTTCACATAAAGCAAGTCGGATGGCCAGGCAGAGTCTCCCCTGGCTAAATCCTGTCACCTTCTCTTTCGGCCATGAAAGAATTGTGACCTGAGGGGACCTGCTCTGGAGCACAGCCTTTCACTCCCCTGCTCATCCATGGGGCATTTCTGAAAGGTGCATGCAATATTTGGGTGCCGCCAGTCATCAG
This sequence comes from Larus michahellis, assembly GCF_964199755.1. Taxonomy (NCBI): domain Eukaryota; kingdom Metazoa; phylum Chordata; class Aves; order Charadriiformes; family Laridae; genus Larus; species Larus michahellis. Next base: position 432,868 of record NW_027436403.1, on the reverse strand, counting down.
GGAGTGCCCCCACTTTCAAGGATGATGGAAGGGGCCTCTCTGTGACATCGGCCTGCTCTCTCAGCTCCCTGGGATGCCACCCATCCTGTCCTAGAGACTGGTGAGGATGGTGCTTGCTCAAGTGACTCCTGACTTGATGCCCATCCACCGCTGGTTGTTCTCCTCCAGGGTCCTGCCTCAAGTCACAGAGGCCTGGGAGACCTTGCAGGGAAAGATCGAGGCAAAGAGGACATAGACAATCTCAGACCTATCCACACCTGCTCTCATGAATCTCAGCAGTGGCCACACACTATCTTTGTTTCTTCTTTAACTGTTCCGGATGTTTCAAACACGCATCATGGTGCCCTTGAATTGCCTCTCAAGTTTAGCCTGAGTTTCCATCCTTGCTGTGCCTGGAGGATGCTGTCCTTGGACACCAGCTGTACTGAGCTGTGCCACCATGTCTGGGCAGTGTATGCCATCCCTGCCGGAGTTCTGTCTGCATCAGTAATGGCTCCAGCTCATCCTGTCTGTGCCCCTGGCTGAGGGGATTGCTGCACATTTGGGCTGAAGCACCCCAGCTGTGTCACCAGGCAAGCTCCTACTTGCCTTAAGGAAACCCGGTACCAAGTGTCCAAGACCCCGTGGGGGCAGAGAGTTTGCTTCAGAGCAGAGATGTGGGATTGACAAAAGAGCACTGAATGTCTTGCCAGCCCTGGGACTACAGACCCAGGGTGAAATGTCCTAATTCACTCAATGGAATCATCCCCCGAGCTTGGAAAAATGAGATCCTTCCCTTTCACCCTTCTGGTGTCAACTACTGGGACAAGAAGAGGTGATTCTCCTGCCAACTCTTTTCTAATACAAGAAATGCCACAGGACATAAGTGTATCTCCAGGTGAGGGAGGGAACATCAGCGATTACATCAGCAGGTTGCCCTGGAGCCCCAGGGACACCTGGAGGGAGCCCCGAGGGGGCAGAGAAAGGGCTGCCTTGGGCTGGTCCTCTGCTGCTGAGCTGGGCTGGGCTCCTGGCATGGAGGGAGCTCATGGCAAGCGGGCAGCGCTGCAGAGAGACAGCTCTGCCCAGGAGCAGCTCCTCTGCCAAGCGCAGCAGGGCTGAGGGCACTGCCTGCAGGCAGCGAGGGCAGAGGAGGGAGGCAGAGAGGGTGTAAAGGCAGTCTGGGGTGGGAGGAGAGAGGAGAGCTCAGCTGCAGAAAAATCTTCCCAGCCCTGAACAGGGTAAGTCTCTGGCTGCAGGGCAACGCAGCTGCGGTTCCTGGAATGATCTCCTGAAGCTGGCACATCCCACAGCCTCTGGGATCTATCAGGAGGTCTCTCAGAGGTTCTCCGCCATAGAGAAAAAGGACTTGCTTTGGAGCAGGGCTTCCCCATGGCTCTGTCAAAGGGACAGGGCACATCAGCTGCCTTCACCCGGGGATGGCTGCAGAGTGTGAAGGTGGGTGTGCAGCCAGGGGTCTGTCCTTCAGAGCAGGGTCCCTGCACCCAAGGGTGCTTTGTGCTGTGGCAGGGACTTATCTCCTGTCAGGATCAGCTCTCCGTTTCCCTGAGGAGCTCCCAGCAGCAGTGCGGGGAGAAGGTGTGGGTGGAAGAGGCAGCTCCTGGCAGGAGAGTGTCCTGCTGTCAAGGGGGTGCTGCGTGGGTCAGGGCTGCTCTCAGCTGCACTTCACCCCCAGGACATTTCTGAGGGCACTTTTCAAGGGGAAGCTCAAGGCAGGAATTACGTTACAGATAAGGAGCTTTCCTGCATTTACATTTTATTTTTGTTTCCTAGTGAGAGAGTGGGGAGGTACAAAAACTGATAAATGTATAGGGAGCTCTGAAGTTGGAAGAAGTCAGTGAGACTCCTGAGCTGTAGCTTTGAGTGGTCAGTAGGTCTGCCAGGAACCTCCTGGAGTGCCTTCAGCCACTCCTCTGCCCATGGGCAGCACCAGCATCAGCTCTGCTGGACCCATCGGGGTTGTTCTGACCTGCCCTTTTCCACCTGCAAACAGGAACATGAACCCAGGCAGTGCCCGGCAAACAGGCAGGTTTCTGTGGGGCCAAGGGGAGTGCACAGGGGTTGGGATGGGGTCTGTGAGAGCTGACAGGGAAAAGACATGGGACAGGGAAACACCTCCCAGGAGGAGAATCTCCCGGCAGCAGGGATAGGGTCAGGGAATTTGTGGAAACAAAAACCTGAAATGGCTGTGGGAGGAAGGATTCATGAAACTCCGTATGATCCCCTCCAATGCAGACCCCTTCCTCTGAGCAAGCCCCCTCACCTCCTCTCACGCCCAGCAAAGCCTCAGCCCTCAGGGCTCTGTGGTTCAAGGCATGACCCTCCTGTGAAGCCAGAGCTCCAGCAGAGCCGTGCTGCAGCTCTCTAACCATGTGCCGTGTGTCCATTTTTCTCTCCAGAGCACAGGGGCTGAGAGAACTGGCCCAGCAAAGTTCATGCTGGGGAGGTGACGGGCACAGCAGGGTAGGGGTAACGCTGTCCTGAGTGCCCGGCTGTCTCTGCCCTGGCCTCTCTCAGCCAGACCATCACTGCGTTTTCCCTTGTTTCTCCACTTGTCTGTGATATTGTGATTGTTCTCTTGTTCTCCCAGCCAGGCTCTCTGGGGATGGGAGTTGCAGCAGCCGAGTCAGGCACCGGTCCTGTGATTTCTCCCATGAAAGTGTTTCCCTGGGAATGAAGTGTCCAAGCTCTCCTCTAATGCGTGGGGCTGTGGGCAATGCAGTCTATGTGGCTGGGGAATGAGCTGACTCTCCCTTTCTGACATACCATCACTAGGACACTTGGGTATCCCCTTGGGGTGTCCTTCCACGCACTGAGCTGCCCTCCAGGATGCCAATCTGTCCTGGAGCATCCTGCTGTTACCTGAATGCCCTGTGGAGAAGCGCAGAGACGCTACGACCAAGGAAACGCTGCTGGGTTTGTGAAAGGAGCCATGTGTGTCCTTGGCGAGAAGTGGGGTGCTGAGACCTTGAGAAAGGGTGAGACACTGAGCTCTCGGCAGTGGGTTTCTCTGCTCTCAGCAGTGCCTGGTGTCTTTCCATGTCAACACGCGAGTGCGATTCCCCTCTGTCTCAGAAAGGCACAAGCAGAGGGCAGCTGGGAACAAGACAGAGGGACAGACCAGCTCCCCTCTCTCTGCACTAACCCTCAGACAATCCCCTTGCCTGGCAGGACTCCCTTTGCTGTCCCTGAATGCAGCAGAAATGGTGAGGGTTTCTGAAATGCAAGAGAATCTCCAGCTGAGACGGGAGAGAGCTGTAGAAGAACCTCTCTCCAACACTCTTGCAACTGTGGTTTCATGGCAATGGGAGTGCAGAGACTGACAAGCCCTTTTTCCATGAGGAGAGGTTTATCTGACAAATTGGAACACCAGGACTGGCCACCCCATTCCCACGAATCTGCTGCTGCAGAGCAGGGCTGACTCCTGGGCAGCCAGCGGGCAGAGGTCCCGCTCCTCCTGGCACACTCGGCCAGAAACAGTCTGAGCTCCAGCCACAGAGCTGAATGAAGATCTGATAGAAGTGGAAAAGCAGTGCAGAGTGTGAAGTCTGAGAAATGCTGTTGATTTTGCTCAGAGAAGTCTCCCTTAACTTCTCACTGTCTTTTCCTCCTTGTTCAGTGCTCCACACCCAGAGGCAGCACATGTCCAACAGCAGCTCCATCAGCCAGTTCCTCCTCCTGGCATTCGCAGACACACGGGAGCTGCAGCTCTTGCACTTCGGGCTCTTCCTGGGCATCTACCTGGCTGCCCTCCTGGCCAACGGCCTCATCATCACCTCCATCGCCTGTGACCACCGCCTCCACACCCCCATGTACTTCTTCCTCCTCAACCTCTCTGTTCTTGACCTGGGATCCATCTCCACCACTCTCCCAAAATCCATGGCCAATTCCCTGTGGGACAACAGGGTCATCTCCTACTGGGGATGTGTAGCACAGGTCTTTTTCTTTCTCTTCTTCATTGCAGGGGACTATTGTTTTCTCACCGTCATGTCCTATGACCGCTATGTTGCCATCTGCAAACCCCTGCACTACGGGACCCTGATGGGCAGCAGAGCTTGTGTCCACATGGCAGCAGCTGCCTGGGGCAGTGGGTTTCTCCATGCTCTGCTGCACACGGCCAGTACATTTTCCCTGCCCCTCTGCCAGGGCAATGCTGTGGACCAGTTCTTCTGTGAGATCCCCCAGATCCTCAAGCTCTCCTGCTCAGACTCAGACTACCTCAGAGAAGGTGGGCTTCTTGTGGTTAGTGTCTGTTTAGGCTTTGGTTGTTTCGTTCCCATCGTGCTGTCCTATGTGCAGATCTTCAGGGCCGTGCTGAGGATCCCCTCTGAGCAGGGACGGCACAAAGCCTTTTCCACGTGCCTCCCTCACCTGGCCGTGGTCTCCCTCTTTATCAGCACTGGCATCTTTGCCTACCTGAAGCCCCCCTCCATCTCCTCCCCAGTTCTCGATCTGGTGGTGGCAGTGCTGTACTCAGTGGTGCCTCCAGCAGTGAACCCCCTCATCTACAGCATGAGGAACAAAGAGCTCAAGGATGCCCTGAGGAAACTATTTGAATACAATCCTCCTTAGATTAATAAGGTGTCCACTGTGCCAATGGAGCTCCCACTGCATCTCAGGAAAAAGCAGGACTAATTTTTCTTCATATGTTTCTTTACTTTCTCTTTGTGGGATTTTTTTGTTGTTGTTGTTGTTCTTTTGGGTTTTTTTCTTCGTTTGATTGTTTTTATGTGTTTTGGTTTTTTTGTTCTTGACTTTTGTTATTATTATTCTTGGCTTCCTACTGCTTTTTTTCTTGACCCAAAGACCTCGTTTACAGATGGATCCTGGCTCCCTTTTTAGATAAGCTCAGTAAATATACCTGGAAAAAATTATTTATCTCAGCTCCCATCTCTTCACTTCTCTTCTGCAGCTGGGCGAGCTGCCCCAACACATAAAAGGGGTTCAGGAGGAAAATGTCCAACTGCCCCATTAATGATCAGCCCTGGGGAGCCTTGGGGCTGCCCCTGGCTGCCTCGCTGGGCACTCTGTCTGTGCCGCCTGCGAGTCGGGGCTGCTGCTTCCCTGGAGCCACGGCCAAGGACAGCAGCAGGACGAGGCCTTTCAGTGCTGGTCTCTCCTCACATCCCCACTGTCCTGCTGTGCCCTTGCCTTTGTGTTCCCCCTAAGGCCTCGTGTACCTTGTGACAGTCCTGTTGTCTCTACAGTGGCACCCCTGTGACTGTGGGTAGCAGCAGGCGATGAGAACCTCTTTATCAGAGCTGGTCTCTGTGAAAATAGCACCATAAAATGGCTCCTCAGGGCAGGGCCAGAACGCTGGACGCCTCTTACAAAGCCATTCTCAGGAGTTGCACCCAAGGAGCTGCTCCCTCAAAAGGACTTTTCTCCTCTGTGGTTCTTGATGGTTTCAGGGCAACAGGCTCAGATTCCCATGGGAATATTTTTCAGACCAAGGGCTGAACGAAGACCTCTCTCCATGGTTGAACATGTCTGCTAAACAGCAACTGGTTTTTGACATATGGGCCTGGCACTGCCCCACTTGCAGCAGAGCTGGTGCCAGATTTCATCCTGGAGAAGAATTGGAAGCTGCCAAGAGAGCTCAGGGGATCTGCAGGGACAGTGTGTGAGTGTGGGTGGGCAGTGAGGGGCACCTCATCAAATGAGTGACCATCCAAGGGAATGTCTCCCTGAGGAAAAGATGAACCTGTGGAGCCCATGGGCAAACGAGGCCCCTGCAATGCCAGGAGAGGCTGTGAGGAGCCAGCAGGCAAAGGGACAGAAGACTGGAGAGTGGTTCAGGACACCCTCGTGGAAAGCCCCATGGGCTGGATCTCGTGCAGCCCTCCCCTGCCCTTTGTGCCACTGGAGACACCCCTTGGTCCTGCCCAGCCCGGACCTTTCTCACTGAGCCAGGAGGGAAGATGGAAGGGGGCTCAGCAGTAGTGATCCCTTTCTGGCTGGGTCTGCTCCTCACCCTGACCAGCATGGCCAGTGCAGGGTCACCCCATGGCCCCAGGGCACCACAGCCCCCTCCCTGCGCAGAGCAGCACCGCCAGCTCAGGATCCTGTGGGGAACATGGGGTGCCAGCCTGGATGCACGCACCTGGGGAAACGCTCGCTGGGGAGAAGGGGTGACCAGGGAGAGGAGCAAGGGAGCATTTCTGTGCCTGCCAGGTGCAATTAATGAGAAGGAGACGCCTCATTCTTTAGGCCCCGACTCAGGGCAGGCTGCTCTGTGCCTGGAGCAGGACTCTTGTGCTGGCCTGGGGAGAGGGGCTGGCACTGAGGGGGCAGAGCCAGTCAGTGGTGGGCACCTCCTGGACCCGAGACCATGCACCCTTCATTTTCACCCACCTCCATTGCCTCCTGCCATGTCCAACCTCCAGCCCTGGGGGTGGTGGGGAGGCTGAGACCCCTCTCTGTTCCCCAGCAGCTGCTGTGCCCTTCAGAGGGGCTGGGGCTTTGGGCTGAGCAGCCAGAGCTCTGCAGCAGCCTGCGGTGGGCAGTCCTGTGGGGTCAGTCCAGACTGGACTTCTCTCCTGGGCTGGGCTGGAGAGAAAGCAGGAGAGCTGGGCTTGAAAATGCCCAGGAGAGGACACCACCACTGTTGGCTGAGCTGTGTGACCATGCCGGGTGAGGACACACTCCAGTGGGTGTGAGGTGCAGAGCTAAGACAACGTGGGTGCAGGAGAGAGGAGGCCGCTCTGTGCCCTTGGTGGTTTGGACAGACTGGGAAGGTGCCCCAGCGCATTTGTCTCTCTCATCACCATGTCCAGCACCGGCCACTCACCCCAGTTGATGGGAGAGGTTTGCTCTCTGGACATCTTCTTCCTCCCACTGATCTCGCTGCCTCTGTCAGAGGAACAGCTAGCCCTGCCCAGCCACTCTTCTTGCCCAGAGGTTGGCAGACCCCAGAGCTGGGCTGTCTGCAGACCCCTGCAAGGGACATGGCTGGGGCTTGGCTGGGGTCTCATCACAGTCTACAGCTTCCTCAAGGGGGACAGCGGAGGGGGAGATGCTGATCTCCTCTCTCCGGTCACCAGCCATAGGAAATGTGGAATCGGAATGAGGCTGCATCAGGGAAAGCTGAGACTAGATGTTAGGAAAAGGTTCTTCACTGAGAGGGTGGTCAGTCACTGGGACAGGCTTCCCAGGGAAGTGCTCACGGCACCAATCCTGTCAAAGTTGAAGGAGAGTCTGCACGACACTCTTAATCACACAGTTTAGTGTTAGGTAGCTCTGCGAGGAGCAATGATCCTTATGGCTCCCTTCCAACTCGAGATATTCTATGATACTATGATACTATGATCTCCAATGCCAAGAATAGTCCCTCACACCCCCATTTGTCTGTGTGTGTTTGTCTGTTTCTGGGGCAAGTGGGGAGACGAGGGGATCCAAGATCTACTTCGGGATAGACTGCAAATCTAAGACCTGCTCTGGGAGGGACCTAAACCCGATGTGTGTCGTATGGATATATATTTTCCACTAACATAGCCCGCCGTACAAACACAGAGACATGGAGGGGTTGGGAAGTGAGGTGCAAAGTTCTCCATAGGGTGATGGTCCTCAAGAAGACTGCTTTTACTACCTGTCCACACCTTCTTAGGAAACACTCTGCATCAATATCAACTGGAGAATTCTTCTAGCACTTCTGCAAAGAGCTCTTTACACACCTTCCTCCTGAACTACACTCTTGACACTTTTCTAATTAAGTATAAGTATACTTAAGTGTAAGTCTTGAGGAGTAGATGTAAATGATGGAAGAGACATGGCTCTATCAGTTTTCTCTGTTAACTGCCAGTCCCAGGCACATCGCTCAGATACACTGGGGCTTCTAGAGGTTTGCGCTGGGTGCTTACGGTCATAGAATCATAGAATCACTTAGGTTTGAAAGGACCTTTAAGATCAGCGAGTCCAACCGTAAACCTAACACTACCAAGTCTGCAGCTAAACCATGTCCCTCAGCACCACATCTACATGTCTTTTAAATACCTCCAGGGATGGTGACTCAACTACTGCCCTGGGCAGCCTCTTCCAATGCTTAACAACCTTGCAGTGAAGAATTTCTTCTTAATTTCCGATTTAAACCTTCCCTGGAATAATTGGAGGCCAATTCTTCTTGTCCTATGGCATGAGAGAAGAGACTGAAACCCCCATCACTACAGCTGCCTTTCAGGTAGGTGTAGAGAGTGAGAAAGTCTCCCCTCAGCCTCCTTTTTTTCCAGAATAAACAACTCCAGTTCCCTCGGACACTCCTCAGAGGACTTGTGCTCTAGACCCCTCACCAGCTTCATTGCCCTTCTTTGAAGCGCTCCAGCCCCGTAATGTCTTTCTTGTTGTGAGGGGCCCAAAACTGAACACACTATTCGAGGTGGGGCCTCCCCAGTGCCGACTACAACTAACTTCCCTAGCTGTGCTGGCCATGCTGTTTCTGATACAAGCCAGGATGCTGGCCTTCTTGGCCACCTGGGCACACTGACGGCTCACATTCAGCCGGTTGTTGACCAACACCCCCAGGTCCTTTTCTTCTCTCCAGCCACTCTTCCCCAAGCCTGTAGTGCTGCATGGGATTGTTGTGACCCAAGTGCAAGACCCAGCACTTGGCCTGGTTGAACCTCATACCATTGGCCTCGGCCCATCGGTCCAGCCTGTCCAGATCCCTCTCTAGAACCTGCCTACCCTCAAGCAGATGAGCGCTCCTGCCTGACTTGGTGTCGTCTGCAAACTTACTGAGGGTTCACTCGATCCCCTCATTCAGATCATTGATAAAGATATTAAAGAGAACTGGCCCCAGCACCGAGCCCTGGGGAACACCACTTGTGACCAGCCGCCGACTGGATTGAACTCCATTCACCACCACTCTTTGGGCACTGCCATCCGCCTGTTTTTTTGCCCAGTGAAGCGTACGCTCATCCAGCTTTGAGCAGCCACTTTCTCCCAGAGGATGGTGTGGGAAATGCTGTCAAGGGCTTTACTAAAGTCCAGCTAAATAAGATCCACAGCCTTTCCTTCATCCACTAAGCGAGTCACTGTCATAGAATGAGATCGGGTTTGTCAAGCAGGACCTGCCCATGCTGACTGGGCCTCATCCCCTGGTTCTCCTGTACGTGCCATGTAATTGCACTCAAGATGAGCTGGTCCATAACCTTTTCTGGCACTGAGGTCAGGCTGACAGGCCTGTAGTTCCCCAGATCTTCCTTCCCACCCATCTTGTAGACTGGCGCCACAATTGCTGGCCTCCTGTCACCTAGGACCTCCCCAGTTCTCCAGGACTGCTGCTGAATGATGGAAAGTGGCTTGATGAGCATTTCCGCCGGCTGCCTCAGCACCCTCTGGCGGATCCCATCCGGCCCCATAGACTTGTGTGCGTGCTAAGTGGTGTAGCAGGTCACTAACCACTTCCCCTCGGATTATGGGGGCTTCATTTTGCTCCCTGTCCCTACTTTCCAGCTCAGGGAGTTGTGTACTCCAGGAACAACTGGTCATAGTATGAAAGACTGAAGCAAAGAAGGCATCAACTCCCTCAGCCTTTTCCTCAGCCTTTGTCACTATGTTTCCCCCTGTTGCGTGGAAAGGGGCCAAGCGGTTTTGGCAGAAAATAAACCCCCTTGCGTTCTAACACTCCTCACCGAGGTGGGAGGCCAGGTGCGGCTAGGTTTAAATTCGGAGTGATGCCCAATTCAGCACTATCAGTCCAATCGCGTTTAATATGTATTAAACTATTACGATTTGGATACACTACTAGTGGACTGCACCTTCAGTCTAGTCGTGCTCCTGAACTAGCACGGCCTCTCTCGAGTCTTTGGTCGTGTTCAGTGAGAAACCGAAACGACCAGCTACTGAAACAGCGCAGTTTATTTAAACAACAGATATACAGGTTCTTAGGATTGCCGGTGATAAATATACTGTCTGCAAAGCACATGCAAATGAAAGTATTGTTACATATACAAAACGCGCGACAAAGTTGTAAAGATACAGCCTGGCTGTAAATGTAGAAAAGAGAGTCTCTAGAGAAATTTCTAAGTTTCCCGAGGAAGCATTCGGTGTAATCTAAGTCTTACCCAAAGGCGTCCCTATGGGGGGGAAGAGAGGCTCAGCCCGTCGACTGATCCCAGAAGCCGGCGATGTAATCCTTTGCGATGGTGTCTTCCCTGGGTATCCCCCCTCTCTCGGGCTATTTTTAAACTATTTCTTATCTTCAAGGTGGCGTTTGAGTGACTTTAGTCATACATACTTTTATCATGATCGGTGTAAATTTCTCTCGCTTCACAATTAAAGGTATAGTTCACGAGAAATTCAGGGCGCAGGCTCAAGGAGGAGTGGTCGCACCTTGGAGGCGGGTAGCCTTCGGGATGGAGGTGTGCTTTGGTATTATAATGACATTATAATGAGCAAAGTTCGCACAAAGGAGAGCATTTCATGAAAATTTGACAAAATGTTGGCTCCCAGTAGCGTATAGGCCGCTTATCTGTTCCGTAGTACCATCTCGTTCCCATACCTGCTATACGTCACAAGGGAAGGCCACGGAACAAGCGCGTTCCCTTCCATCCCTCGTGTAGTTTCACCTTTTACAGGGGATCGCGGATGTTGCATTCTTTGCATGCCAGCCGCGGCTGGATTCCACCTCAGAAGCCTCTTGATTTTATGACTTTCCTTAATGTGGGAACAATGCTGTACTTTTGTATTGTTTGGCCAATTTAGTAATTATTCCACAGGGGGTGCGAGGGACAAATTTGCGGGTCCTGAAATTTGGGGTGGAGGGCAAATTTGGAGGGCCCCATAGAGTGGAGGGGGTGCCCTATAGATTGGGAGGGGGTCGCCAGCTGGGTACCAAAGAACACCCCCCGGCCCCCAAACTGGTCCCCACCCAGCCCTGGGAACAACCCCCCCGGCCTTGTTGCCTCCCCCAGGCCTTGGATCCCATCTCTTGGAAGTGCCCGACCGCAGCCGAAGCCCAAAAGGCACCTGCCCGGGGGGGCTGCCAGTCGCAGAGACATGGTGGTGCAGGGGGCAGAGGGGCTTTGTGGAAAGGCCCTGGGGAGAATTCCCAGGACAAGAGGGGAACCCCGTCTCCTCTTTGCCCAGCTGTGCCGCCTCCCTGCTGGTGTCCTAAGGCACCTTCAGGTGACGCGGGCTGATGTCACAGAGGGACGCCGCACGTCCCAGGGAGGTCTCCCCAGCGCCGTGGCGGTGCCGGCACTTCCCGGTGAGGCCTGGGCACCGCTGGGCACTGCTCAGGGGCTCCCCACTGCTGCCCTTCGGAGCTGCTCCACGGCCAGGAGCGGGGTCGGGAGGCAGCTGGGCTGCGCTGGGGGACCCTCGCTGACAGGCAGAGCAGGGGCACGTCGGAGAGGAGTTTTGGGCGAGGAGCTGCAAAGAGCAGCCCTTTTTTCTGAGCTGAGGGCAAGCGGCAAGCGCCATGGAGGGCTGCTGCACCGTGGCCGTCAGCTTGGAGCTGAGCAGCTTGTTCCCCTCCCTCCTGTGTCTCTCCACCAAGGGTAAGAGGTTTGGGAGCTGCTTCCCGAGGGGTCGCAGCGGGGCTGTCAGTGTCAAAAGCTGGAGCTGCTGGGCTGTGGGGGCGGCTGGGCAGGGCTGGGGGCTGCAGCGAGAGCCCCTCCTCAAGGCTCGAGGCACAATGTGGCATCCCGGACTCCCGGGTCATGATGCTGGGGCTGCCCTGAGCCCCGAGGCTCCCATGGGAATGTGTCGGTGCCCTCGCGAGGGAGGCCATCCAGGGCCAGCTTTCCCTGGGAGCTGGTACCTCGTGGGGTTCTGGCCCTGGGATGAAAAATCAGCCCTTCACCTTGGACTGGTCTCCTTTGGGAGAACCTCCCTTCCTCTCCACGGGATCCTCTTGTGCCACCAGGCTGGCAGATGGTGTTCTGGGCTCTGGGGTGCCATCCCTTTGTGGGGGTTAGGTGGCCACAGCCCTGGTGCTGAGTCCTTCCCGTGTCCCCGTTTCTGCTCCAGCCCTGCCCCGGGAGCAGAGTAAGGCTGGCAGTCTGAAACTGGGGCACGGCCCAGCTCCGCAGCCGTGATGGCGCTGTCTGTCTGGGCTGTTTGTGGATGCCTGCATCTGTCACCTCCTGGGCAAGGAGCATGCCGAGAGGCTGTGAGCTGGCTGGCCCCGAGCCTGACACCTCTTTCCCTCGCTTTACAGAGGTCGTGACTATCTGGGATGCTGTGTCTGCGTACATCCTGGGACAGCTGAAGCTGGAGAAGGTGGGCTGGCGTCTTGGTCCCCCTTTGCCCTGGAAAGCCTGGGCCCCGGGGAGCAATCCCTCCCTGAGCATCGGGGCAGCACACCGAGAAGACCCCATCTGCCGAGAGCCGCTACTTGGTCAACCGGGGGAGAAACCAAGTCCAGATCTAGCCCCAGAAAGCATTTGGCAGACGATAGGGCTTTGCCCTTTGCTGTGGTCAGAGTGAAGAGACCAGGCAGAGACACAGGGCATTATGCCGGGCCAGTAATGCCAAGGATAATCCATAGGAATCAGTCCCAGGGGCATTCCCTGTGCTGGAAGTGCCTGGGATCCTCTCTAGCCAAGGGATGTTGGCAAATGTTTTGAGGAGGGGAAGAAAACAAATGGAGAACGCGGGCCTTTCCCAAAGCTTTCCCTTTGCCCCTCTCTGAAGTCCTCACTCATCAGCCCTTGGTCTTTTTCCTGGGCAGGGCATCCTGCTCCCAGGACTCGGCACCTTCGCTATGGTGCAAGAGCGATTCCAGGGTGAAGAAGAGGTGTTTACGGCTCGAATACCAGTCTTCCAGCTGAACATGGATGTGGCGTTTCTGCAGGAGCTCACATTCCCCACAGCGGTTATCCCTGGTGAGAAGGCAGCGGCCACCCACCACTTCCCAGCTCCGTGTCTAGGGGCAGCTGTGTGCTCTCTGCTCCTTGGAAAGGGCTGGGAGAAGCAGAGAGTTGCCTCCAAAGGTCGGGGACAGCTTGAGCGCCCCCAAAACAAACCACTCCCCAGGAGCTCTGTTGATAAATGACCTTTTCAGTGACATTTTGTTCGGAATCTTACATGGAAATTTAGCCTGCTGTGGCAGTGACGATGTTCCTCCTCCTTGCAGAGGATGTCGAGATCAAGCCGCTGAACTACAGGTGGCTATCGCGAGCCACCTCCTTCCCGCGGCACATGGTGGAGGACTGCGTGCGAGACACCATACTCCTCTACTCTTGCCAACTGAGGAACGGGCAGCACCTCTCCTTCACCTTCAAGGACATTGGCGTTCTCTCCTGCCAAGACGGTGTGCTGTGCATGCGGTTTTATTACGACTGCGTCACAGGGCTGGAGAGCAAGGCCAGCCGCATGGCACTGCTTCGCACTGTAAGTGTCTCCGCTTTTGAGGGCGCCTCAGTGTCTTTGGGAAGCCTATGGAAGGGTGAGCAAGCCAATCGCCGTTGGCCAGCCTGGATGTGGCAGGGCAGTGACACGCCTTTCCCCGTGCTCACCCCCGCTGACTTCTGCCTCGGCAAAGAAAGTTTCTTCTGAGGTTCTGGGTCCTTGCCCTAGGAACAGCCTGGCGGTGTTATATTGCACAGCCTTGGGGTTTGCTCTGCAGCTTCTCCAGAGCAGAGCAAGGGCTAATGTTCACGGAGGAGGGTTTGGGAGAGGGCTCTTGAGAAGTGGCTTCCTTTTGGAGCAGGACGCAGTGCCCGCTTCCTTTGGGAGCCAAGAGAAAACTGCCTTGGGAAGCTTCTAACAGCTCTGTGCCACTTTGCAGAGGCTGTGGGTGCCATGTGCAGCGGTCTCCGGTGGAGCGGCCACCGCTCGGGGGACGCAGGCTGCTCCTGACCGCACGTTCCCGAGGTGAGTGCGGTTCCTCTGCGGCCCTCGACCGACTGAGCGGGCGGCTTCCCAGCTCCTGCTCAGGAGCGCGCGTTGTTGGGGCTCGGCACTCGGCATTGAGTCAGGGATCAGTCCTGAAGCGACTGGTTTCTGGTGAACTAATGCTGCATTTGGGCTACGCGTGTATTCTCACGGCGTGGCCGGGCATTGTGATCGTGTTTCTCGTGCCCAGCCTGCCGTCATTCCCATCAGAGAGAAGCAGCTGCGCACGGAGAGGACTTTCAGCTACATCTTCTGGTGTTGGGGGGAGATTGCAAAGAAAACCTCTGCATGGCCACAAAGGGAAAGGGGTGCCGTGCCTCGCACGACAGCCAGGAGGATTGGTGCTGGGCAGCTGCAGAGGGTAGGGGTCACCCTTCTTCAAACCCGTGTCATCACTCGCTTTCCAGTTTTCGGTTCGTTGTGATCAGCACCGCGGCGGCCGAGGCTCTCGCCAACCGGCACAAGAAGGCTGCAGAAGAGCAGAGGATCAGAAGAGGTATGGGAACGGGTCCCAGCTCTCCATCCCTTCCCCACGCTGGGTGACACAGCCCGGTTCAAACGCGCTCCCCTCGGGGCTGCTCTAAAGAGCTTCCTCCTTTCCCAGGCACAGCGGGGCATCCGGAGAAGCTGCTGCAGAGGCGGGCAAAGTTTTCCCTCCCCGTGCTGCCAAGCCAGAGTCCAGGCAGAAGGCAGCAAGACCTGGGGGAGAAGACTTCTGCCAGGTGAGACCTCGTTGGATGGGACGAAAGGGATCCTTGAGCCCAGGTAGGAGACACATCCCCTTTGGACACTCCGGCTGGAGGGACTCAGGAAGGTCCCCGACACGTGCCCCACGGTTTTCATGAGCTCGTTTGCCTCATCACAGGCCCCTTAGTGGGGACGATGGCAGACAGGCTCCCCCATCCCACAGCAAACGGCCCCACCTCCCACGCCTCTTCTTCCAGCCTGGGGAGCTCGGATCCCACGTGAAAATGGGAGACCAACCTGCCCCGGGCTCATGCCGACTCCTGCTGGTGTCTCTTTGCAGTGTGCTCCCCTCGTGTCCAGGCAGCCCCCCCAGGACGAAGGAGACCATCAGGCAGGAGCCTGCGCCTGCAGCCAGGCCCACCGCTGCCATCCCCTCCTCTGAGGGCTTCAGGAGAATGCTGCAGGTACGTGCTCTGCCTTGCTCTAACTACCGTGCTGCTTGAGACTCGGCAGACGCCTCTGTGTGCAGAGAGCCATCCTGAAAGGGTCCCTCGGCCTCTTTTCATTGCCACCTGTCTGTCACCTCCTTCAGACCTTCTTGACGAAAAGGAAGGCGCTGCACACCCTTCCCGCCTGTTCTTGCCCCCTGGGTCATCACAAAACACTTGATTCTGGGCAGAGGCTACGGAAAATGTGCAAGTCCTTTCGAGGTCGTTGACAGTGGAGGTCTTTGGTCCCTCAGCTGTGTGTGCCATGAGCTGAGGAGCCTGGCAGGACTCTGATCTGGGCAGGGGCAAAGCGCTGCCGACTGGGCGGCTGAGGCGAGGGGCACCAACGTGGCTCAGAGCCAGAGGAAGCCCCTGCAGGAGCGGAGACTAATCCTGCCTCTTGCTGCGTTTCCATCCTCTCCAGGAGGTCTGGCAGCTCTCTGCAGAGTGGGAGAAATCCAAGACCCGGTGCGAAGAGCAGCTGCAGCAAGCGAAGGCGGAATCGGCAGCGTGGGAAGCCTGGTCTGCAGGAGAGGACCAAAAGCCGCCCCAGGTACGGGCAGCGATTGACACCACTGAGAGCAGCAGCCACCCTCCCTGTCGGGGCACCCGGGGTGGCGGGTCTCAGGGGGTGGGAGCAGGACTGAGACCCAGCTGCAGGGCAGGGCTCTGCCTGCTCGTCCCCCTGCGGGAGAGACGGGCAGCAGGATGCGAGGGGCAGAAGCAGCCGTCAGCCCGTGATGACGGGCACGTGGTGCTGAGTCTCCCGGCGGCCAGGTCCTGCTGCAGGCTCCTTTTCAGAGGTGCTCTGGGAAAGGGCACCTCTGTTTGCCCTCTGGTTTGCTGAGAGCGTCTCCTCCTTGGCAGGCCCTCGGCACTGGAGGCACTTGGATTCCCCACCCTCCAGCCCAGCCCAGGAGAAAGGAGGCCAGGCAGGGCTGGAGGAAGGCTGGAAACCCTCTCCCAGCAGAGGAGATGGCGGCAGCAGCCCAGCTGCACAGACTCCATCCTGAGTAAGTGCGCGCCTGCTCCGACACAGCCTGGGGCAGTGGAGCAGCGGTGAACGCTGGACACCAGCGGATATCCAGGTTCCCTGTCCCTGCATCCTGGGGTTGCACAGGACACCCTCTGATGTCTCCTAACCCGGGCGTGAGCCGGGTTACCCCCACAGCCAAGGCCCAAACTCACCCGCAGGGTGAAAGGGTGGGCGCACGGGGGACAGGGTGGGCGCAGGGGCTGGAGGCGGGGAGAGGCAGAAGGGTCTCCGGCAGAGGCTGAGGGATGACGTTTCCCTGTTGTTGCAGCCCCCTTTCCCCACGAGCCGCCCAGGTCCTCAGAAGGCTGGAGCCGCACCAGGCACGGAGGACCACGTACAAGCACGTCGCTGAGAACAGGAGGTGGCGTCAAGAGCAGCAGAGGCAGCTCCCCTGGTAACTATCTCCACAAAGGGACGGTGCTTCCCCCGGCTGCAGGGCCCTTGCCTCCACTGAGGGCAGCCCTGGGGGAAAGAGGGGATTTCTCTGACAGCCCTCGTGAGCCAGAAGCAGGTTTTGGAGGCTGGCTTTGGGCTGGGCCTCCCTGACACCCAAGGGGACTGCCTGGGCACCCACAAGTGGCTTTCCATGGGGGACGTAAAAGTACTGGCTGAAGGCAGAGGGATCCCGCTGATGGCTGGCTCTCTCCTTTCTGAACCAGAGAGCACGCCCTTCCCTTGCAGAGTCCTGCCCCAACATACCTTGCCCCCAGGGAGGACACCTGCATGGGACACCCAAGGTCCCAGCCCCACCAGACTCAGCCCCAGGCTGACCAGCTGCACCTGGGACCTTCTCAGGGGCTTGGGCATCAGGGGCCTCTCCTGCTTCACAGACACCTTGAGGCTTCATGGCAAGCAGATCCCAACACAGGTGGCCCGAGCCACGCCTGCAGGACTTCTCTCCCTTCTCCCTGTGCACAGGATCACACGCTTTTCTTTCTTCCTCCCTAGCACTAGATGCTGGTACCGCAGCAGAGGGGAAGGTGCCGGGAGCGGTGGCCGTAGCAGTGGCTGTTAGCCAGGGCGCTGGAGCTTCTCAGCTGCTGAGACGCACCGACAAACACAAAATAAAGAGCTCTGGGGCTGTTCCCAGCCGGACTGACTGGCCTGTGCCTGGCGATGGATCGGTCTAAAGGGGTTATGCACAGCCCAGGTGTGATCCCAGAACTGCTCCTCGGGGCAGGAGGGACTCGAGGCCACACATACCCCGCAGCGGGACCATGTGCAGCCCCACTCCTGCACACGCCAACACACAGGCAGCACGACCCAGGAGCCTCTCCCGCTCTTCCCGGGAAACCAGCAGAGCTGGTGCCTCCCTGAAGCACCTGCACGCTCCTGCACGCAGCGTGGAGAACCACCAGCAGGGCCAGAAGTCTGTGCGTGATTAGCGGGCTGGGACCACCGGGGGAGCGCAGAGGTGCGGTGGGTAGATGGCACGGCGGGAGGGCTGCGGTGCAGGGACGTGGGCTCCTCGGGAAGGGCTGTCTGGGAAGGCGAGGTGGTGGACTTGCCTCCTGCTCGGGGTGGGACAGGAGACAGCAGACAGGTTCAGGGTCAGCAGGCAGACCAAGGTGGGTGCCGTGTTAGCAGGTATCTGCTAGAGAGCTCCTGTTCAGGAGGGGGATGGAGAGGAGGCCTTCTTCAAACAAGTGAAGGAAGCCTCATGTTCACAGGCCCTGGTCCTCATTGGGGGACCTGAACCACCCGGATACCTGCTGGAAGGACAATCCAGCAGGGCTCAAGCAATCGAGGACATTTCTAGAGTGCATTTCCTGGCACGGGTGATGGAGGAATCAAGGAGGGGAGGTGCTCTGCTGGAGACCTTGTACTGGTGAAGGAGGAAGAACTGGGTGGGGATTTGAAAGTCAGTGACCCCGAGACGGTGGAGTTGAGGATGTGGAAGGGAGGGAGAAAGGGCAAAGAGCAGCACCACAGCCCTGGCTTTCAGGACAGCAGACTGCAGCTTTTCAGAGATGTCTTTGGAAGATCTACCACATCTACACACGGCCCATCCCTCTTCAGAAAAGGCCTGGAGTCTTTTGGATCTTCCCGGTGCTTTGTGTACTCTTCCTCGCTGCCTCCAGAGCTCATGGTGAGCATTTCCTGGCCATAGCAGGGACTCTTCTCTATCTCTGAGGAAATTGTCATATTTTTATGATCCTTGAAACTGAAGGAGCCCCAGGGCCATTTCCACAGAGCTGCTGCCCAGCCACGCAGCCCCTGGCCTCTGTCCCTGCAGCCTGTCATTCCCCTGCTCAGGCCTTGGCTCTTTTGAGAAGATGTATGCAAGAGCTGCTTGTTGCTTTCTCCAGTCATGATGGCCTTCCAAAATGGATCAGAGCAGCCCTGCTCTGACATCAGCCTGGTCTCTCAACTGCCTTGGATTCATCCCATCTGGTCCAATGGACGACCAAAGGTTGACCTTACCCATGTAGCCCCTGACTTGATCTGCATCCACTGCTGGATTTTGCGTGGGGTTCTGCCTCTTAGGCACATGGAACTGGGAGACCTTGCTGGTGAAGATGCGGGCCAAGAGTACCTCGTACCTATCTACACCTACTCTTTGCAAATTCAGCCGTGACCACACATTATCTTTCTTTCTTCTTTAGCTGTTCCCAAAGGAGTGGCTGCTCATTGTTGTGCCCTTCGAGTCCCTTGCAAGTGTCAACTCTACGGGAGCTTTGGCTTTTCTAAAACCAACCATATTCCTCAATTCCTCCTTTGTTTTCATCCTTGCAGCCACCTCTTCATGCTTCCTTTTTTCTATGGAGCTTCACCACGAGTGTCTTGTTTCCCCCAGCTCTTCTTCTGATAGCTCTGCTTGCTGTCCTGACGATGGGTATGACCACACTCTGGTACTTGAAAGACACTGTCCTTGCAGACCACTGTACTGCAGACCCTCTGCTGCCCTTCTGTGCTGCTCACATGGACTCCCCACAAAAAAGTCACAAGACTAGGCCAAAGTCTGCTCCTCTGAGGTCTGTCACCTGCACTCTTCTATGCCCCTTCCCCCTGGGAGGTGAGACCCAACTATGTCATGCTCGCGACAGCCAGGGTTGACACTGGTTTTCACATCCATGTCCAGCTCTTCCTTCTTTGAGAGTAACAGCTGCAGATGAGTGTCACCTTTGTAGACCACTCTGGCAGCCGTGCTAGAAAGGCCTGTATCTCAAGCTGTGCCTTGAGCAAGACCCTCCAGAAACACCCAGAACTACTTGAATGCTGTTGTGGTCTCCTCCCACTGAATTCCAGTGTAATTAAACTCCGCAAGGGACTTTAATAGCGTCGCAGAATCATAGAATTGCTGAGGTTGGAAGGGACCTTTAAGATCATCAAGTCCAACCATTAACCTACCCTGAGAAAAACCACTTCTAAACCATGTCCCTAAGTAACACCTCTACCCTTTTTTTAAACACCTCCAGGGGTGGTGAGTCCACCACCTCCCTGGGCAGCCTATTCCAATGTTTAATAACCCTTTCAGTCAAAATGTGTTTCCCAATATCCAATCTAAACCTCCCCTGACATAACTTGAACCCGTTTCCTCTTGTCCTATCACTTGTCACCAGGGAGAAGAGGTCAGCCCCCATCTCTCTACAACCTCCTTTCAGGTAGTTGTAGAGGGTGATAAGGTCTCTCCTCAGCCTCCTCTTCTCCAGGCTAAACAACCCCAGCTCCCTCAGTCGTTCCTCATAAGGTTTGTCCTCCAGACCCCTCACCAGCTTTGTAGCCCTTCTCTGGACACGCTCCAACACCTCAATGTCCCTCTTGTAGCGAGGGGCCCAAAACTGAAGGCAGTACTCGAGATGGGGCCTCACCAGTGCCCAGTACAGGGGGACGATCACTTCCCTAGTCCGGCTCACCACACTATTCCTGATACAGGCTAGGATGCTGTTGGCCTTCTTGGCCACCTGGGCACACTGCTGGCTCATATTCAGCCGGCTGTCCACCAATACCCCCAGGTCCTTTTCTGCCGGGCTGCTTTCAAGCCACTCTGCCCCAAGCCTGTAGCGCTGCATGGGGTTGTTGTGACCCAAGTGCAGGACCCGGCACTTGGCCTTGTTGAACCTCACACCACTGGCCTCAGCCCATCGGTCCAGCCTGTCCAGATCCCTCTGCGGAGCCAACCTTCCCTCCAGCAGATCAACACACCCGCCTAGTTTAGTGTCATCTGAGAACTTACTGAGGGTGCATTCGATCCCCTCATCCAGATCACTGATAAAGATATTAAAGAGAACCGGCCCCAGCACCGAGCCCTGGGGGACACCACTTGTGACCGGACACCAACTGGATTTAACTCCATTTACCACCACTCTCTGGGCACGGCCATCCAGCCAGTTTTTTACCCAGCAAAGAGTACACCTGTCCAGGCCATGAGCAGCCAGCTTCTCCAGGAGAATGCTGTGGGAAACGGTGTCAAAAGCTTTGCAAAAATCCAGGTAGATAACATCCACAGCTTTTCCCTCATCCACTAAGTGGGTCACCTTATCATAGAAGGAGATCAGGTTTGACAGGCATGACCTGCCTTTCACAAACCCATGCTGACTGGGCCTGATCACCCTGTTCTCCTGCATGTGCCTTGTAATGGCACTGAGGAGGATCTGTTCCATGACCTTCCCAGGCACCGAGGTCAGACTGACTGGCCTGTAGTTCCCCGGATCCTCCTTCCGGCCCTTCTTGTGGATGGGTGTCACATTTGCTAACCTCCAGTCAGCTGGGAACTCCCCGGTTGTCCAGGACTGCTCATAAATGATACCAAGTAGCCTGGCGAGCACCTCCGCCAGCTCTTTCAATACCCTTGGGTGGATCCCATCCGGCCCCATAGGTTTGTGCACCTCCAGGTGCTGAAGCAGGTCCCTCACCATTTCCCTTTGGATTACAGGGGCTTCATTCTGCTCCCCATCCCTGTCTTCTAGCTCAGGGGTCTGGGTGCTCAGGGAACAACTGGTCCTACTGCTGAAGACTGAGGCAAAGACGGCATTAAGTGCCTCAGCCTTTTCCTCATCCTTGGGCGCTATGTTATCGGCCCCATCTACTAGAGGACAGAGATTATCCTTAGTCCTCGTTTTATTGCTAATGTATTTATAGAAACTTTTTTTGTTGTCCTTGACAACAGAAGCCAGTTTACTTCTAGCTGGGCTTTGGCCCTCCTGATTTTTTCCCTACGTAGCTTCGCTACCACATTGTAGTCCTCTTGAGTGGCCTGCCCTCCCTTCCAAAGGCCATAAATCCTCTTTTTTTCCCCCTAAGTTGCAACACTAGCTCCCTGTTTAGCCAGGCCGCTCTTTTGCCCCGACGGCTTGTCTTCCGGCACATGGGGACAGCCTGCTCCTGCGCCTTTAAGACTTCCTTCTTGAAAAACATCCAGGCTGCCTGGGCTCCTTTGCCCTGGAGGACTGCCTCCCAGGGGACTTTGTCAACCAGGCTCCTGAAAAGCCCAAAGTCCGCCCTCCGGAAGTCCAAGGTAGCAGTTCTGCTGAGCCCCCTCCTTGCTTCTCCCAGAATCGAAAACTCTTATCATTTCATGGTCACTGCTCCCGAGACAGCCTCCAACCCTCACATCCCCCACAAGACCTTCCCTGCTTACAAACCACAGATCCAGCAGGGCACCTTCCCTAGTTGGCTCTCTCACCAGCTGTGTCAGGAAGTTATCCCCAGTACATTCCAGGAACCTTCTAGACTCTTCCCTCCCTGCTCTATTGTACTCCCAGCAGATGTCTGGCAAACTGAAGTCCCCCACCAGGACAAGAGCTCGCGATCTTGAGACTTCTCCCAGCCGTTTATAGAATATTTCGTCTGCCTCCTCATCCTGGCTGGGCCGTCTATAACAGACTCCTACTACGATATCTGCCTTGTTCGCCCTGCCCCTGATTCTTACCCATAAACACTCAACCCCATTATCACCATCATTTAGTCCAAAGCATCCATAGCACTCCCTGACATACAGGGGCACACCCCCGCCTCTCCTTGCTTGCCTATCCTTCCTGAAGAGCCTATAGGCATCCATGGCAGCACTACAGCTACGTGAGTCACCCCACCACGTTTCTGTGATGGCGACTACGTCATAATTCTCCTGCTGTACAATGGCTTCCAGCTCCTCCTGTTTGTAGCCCATGCTACGTGCATTAGTGTATAAGCACTTCAGCTGGGCTATCGGTCCTTTCTCCTTTTCACTGGATGGAGGTGAAATTCTGCCACCCCCAGACTTATTCCTAAGGAGCCCGGTTACGCCCCCTGTCTTTTCCAAGTCAAGTGCCAGCATGCCGCTTTCAGGCTTTTTGTAGCAAGCTTGGATCTATCCCCATCCCCCTTCGAATCTAGTTTAAAGCTCTGTCAATGAGCCCCACCAACTCCGGCCCTAAAACCCTTTTCCCCCTCTGAGACAGGC
Organism: Larus michahellis; assembly: GCF_964199755.1. Taxonomy (NCBI): domain Eukaryota; kingdom Metazoa; phylum Chordata; class Aves; order Charadriiformes; family Laridae; genus Larus; species Larus michahellis. Next base: position 410,436 of record NW_027436403.1, on the reverse strand, counting down.
TTTTGCCGTCTCTTGCCAGCAGGCCCGGTGTCCTGAAAAGCAGCCCCTGACCAAAGAACCCAAAGTCCTGCCGATGACACCAGTCTCTGAGCCAGGCATTGATCAGCTGGCACTTCCTGTTAATCTTCTCATCAATCCTCGCACCTGCTGGCATAGAAGCAAACACTACTTGTGCTCCTGATCCCCTCACCAGCCGTCCCAGGGCCCTCAAGTCTTTCTTCATTGCCCTCAGGCTTCTTCCTGAAATTTCATCATTGCCTACCTGAAAAATCCATAAAGGGTAGTAGTCAGTAGGCCTAACTAGGGTAGGGAGTTTCCTCTGGACATCCTTAACTTTGGCCCCAGGGAGACAGCTGACTTCCCTACAGACTGGGTCTGGTCGACATATGGGACCTTCCGCTCCCTTCAGAATCGAGTCCCCTACTACAAGGGCCCGTCTTTCTTTCATAGCTGAGGATGTTGTTATACGAGGCGTAATCCGTCTTGGCCTCGGTGACAGCTCCAAGTTCAGCAAGCTGTTGTCCTTGTCATCCTCCGGTTCCCTTTGCAGAACATCGTATCTGTTCTGCAAGGGCACCTGGGATGGTGTGGGGGTTACCTGGGAGGCACGCCTGCCACCCCGGGCGGGGACTCGTTGCCACCAACACCAGCAGGGAGGCGGCACAGCTGGGCAAAGAGGAGACGGGGTTCCCCTCTTGTCCTGGGAATTCTCCCCAGGGCCTTTCCAAAAAGCCCCTCTGCCCCCTGCACCACCATGTCTCTGCGACTGGCAGCCCCCCCGGGCAGGTGCCTTTTGGGCTTCGGCTGCGGTCGGGCACTTCCAAGAGATGGGATCCAAGGCCTGGGGGAGGCAACAAGGCCGGGGGGGTTGTTCCCAGGGCTGGGTGGGGACCAGTTTGGGGGCCGGGGGGTGTTCTTTGGTACCCAGCTGGCGACCCCCTCCCACTCTATAGGGCACCCCCTCCACTCTATGGGGCCCTCCACATTTGCCATCCACCCCAAATTTCGGCACCCACACATTTGTCCCTCACCTCCCCCAACAGCAACCCCCACATCCATGGGAACCCTCCCCCAAATAGGCCCCCGCCCCCCAAATCTGGGGACACCCCCCCCGCCCCTGCTGTGCTCGCTCTGCTGCTCTGCTCCTCTCCAGGGGACCCAGGCGTCCGGGTGCCCCCGCCCCGGCAGCGGGGGGGAAGTGAGGAGGGACGGGGGTCGCCCGGACGCCTGGGGCCCTCCAGGACACCCCCCACCACCCCCCTCAAGGCTCGCGCGTGCCTCAGTCTCCCCGCAGTGCGCGCGGGGCAGTCCCTCCCCGCACCACCGGCCCCCCCCCGGCCCGGCGGGCGCTGTCGCCACGAGGCCGGAAAGCGCAAAGCGGGGGTGGGGCCGCGCGGTGGGGGCGTGGCTCAGGCCGCGCTTAACTGCTGGGGGCGTGGCCACGGCGGGCAGCGCGCGGCGGCGTTTGGGCGGCAGCGGCGCGCGGCGGCTCCGCGTCCTCAGGCTGGTGCGTCCCCGGGTCCCCCAGCGTCCCCTCACCCCCCCACGGGCCCCCCCAAGGTCCCCCTCACACCCCCCCGGGTACCCACGGACCCCCGAGCACCCCCGGGTCCCCCTCAGCCGCCCCCCCCCGACGTCTGCTCAGCCTCTCCAGTGTCCCCTCAACACCCCCATGTCCCCTTAAACACTCTCTGGGTGCCCTCAGGCCCCCTCGCCCCCGCCAGTGTCACCTCAGCCACCCAGAATGTCCCCTAAACGCCCCCCAATGTGCTCTCAGCCCCCCGTACTCCCTCACCAATGTCCCCTTAGCCCCCCATGTCCCCTTTAACTCACTCTGGGGCCCCTCAGTCCCCGCAAGGCCCCAAAATGTCTCCTCAGCTCCCCCATGCCCCTTCAGCCCCCACCACTACCCACAGCACCCCCAGCCCCCCACGAACGCTCATGCAAACCCCCGTGCAAAGTCCCCTTGCGTGACATCTACCTCCACTCCCCCAGCCCCTAAACCCCACCTCAGCCCCCTCCCCACACCCCAATCTTCCACCCCCCACAAGCCCTCGTGCCAACGCTCACATACCATCACCCACCCCCTCCCACACCCCCCAAATTCCCCCTCAGATCCCACCCCCAACCCCCCCAACCCCTATAAGCCCTTGTGCCAGCACTCGTGTGAGCCCCCTCCCCTGCCCCCCAACACCCCCAGCTCCCGCTGAACCCTGGTGCAAGGCCTCGTGCGAATCCTCCTGCAAAACCCCCTCACGGGCCACCGTCCATCCCACTCCCCCCACCCCCACGCCCTAAGTCCCCCCTCAACCCCCTCCCCAGCCCCTACAAACCCTCCTGCGAATCTTTGGGCGAGCCCCCGCGTGCCTCACCCCCAGCTCCCACACCCCTCCCCCATCCCCAAAGCCACCCCACCCCGATCCCCTCTAAACCCACCCTCCAACCCCCCAGGCAGAGACACAGGGGATGATGCGGGGCCAATGCCCAGGATAACCCATAGGAATCAGTCCCAGGGGCATTCCCTGTGCTGGAAGTGCCTCTAGCCGAGGGAAACGTTGGCAAATGTTTTGAGGAGGGGAAGAAAACAAATGGAGAACGCGGGCCTTTCCCAAAGCTTTCCCTTTGCCCCTCTCTGAAGTCCTCACTCATCGGCATTTGGTCTTTCTCCTGGGCAGGGCGTCCTGCTCCCAGGACTCGGGACCTTCGCTATGGTCCAAGGGCGATTCCAGGGTGAACGGCGGTGCAGTCTCCCGGCGCCCAGGTCCTGCTGCAGGCTCCTTTTCAGAGGTGCTCTGGGAAACGGCGCCTCTGTTTGCCCTCTGGTTTGCCGAGAGCGTCTCCTCCTTGGCAGGCCCTCGGCACCCCCCTGGCCCCTACCAACCCTTGTGTGAATCCTGTCCAGGTACGGGCAGCGATTGGCACCGCTGAGAGCAGCAGCCACCCTCCCTGCCGGGGCACCCGGGGTGGCAGGTCTCAGGGGGTGGGAGCAGGACTGAGACCCAGCTGCAGGGCAGGGCTTGTGCGAGCCCCCCTCACGCACCCACCCTGCCCCGCCCTGCCCATCCCCATCCCCCGCCCCCTTCCAACCCCCCAAACCCTCCCCCACACCATCAATAAAAGCCCTCAAAACCAAAAGTCGTTCAGAGAGGAGATACTGCTTTATTCGGTGTTGGGGGCAAGGGGGAAGAACCCACAAACCTAGCACCCCTTACCGGGGATATTCACCCGTTATTTATACACAAAATATTCTCATTATTCTGCCTACCTAATCTATAACTCCACCCAGGCTTACGTATTCATTAGGATGACTGGATAGTCGTTTTGCACACGCGTATCAAATTTTGCTGCGTCGGCAAAACACTTCTGCGCAAGCCTGAGTGTCTCGGTGGTCGTTCGGGTAAGGAGACCCTTCCTCACGTTATCCTTTTAAGGCACTGAGTCATCTCAGTGTAATAAGTAACAAAAGGTGATTTGCTGATCAAACAAGTTAAGCAAGAAGAACAAACCCATTGTGGCAGTCTTGAGAGCTCCCTGTTTAACCAAAGAGACATGTCCACAATGTTATCTTGCTACACCAACATGGGAACTCCTGTTTGACAAAAAGCTTAACCACAATGTTATCGGAATGTATTATTTTGAGCTGATTCTGTGACCGACATTTTATCTAAACTACCTCAAGCAAGAAGCTACAGAGGGGCGTACCGAAGATGTCGAAACCGACCTCCGTGAAGATAAAAAGAGCTGCTCAGCTTGCTTGAATTTGCGAGCCTTTGGTGGAGCTGCGACTCCCCGGACGCCCAGCGCTGCTTTTGCCTTCCTACCTCAATAAATATTTATTGAATCTATTTTGGACTCGATTTATTTTAAATTCAACTATAACAAATTTGGTGCCGTGACTCAGGTCCAGACAGCCGACTCGGAATTCAACTCTGGGAGGGCGCCTCATCTTCGGATGGTCCCGGAGGAGATTCCGACTTAGCTCACCTGGATTTTCCAAACTGAGATAGGAAAGCAAAAAGAAAAGAGAAAGGAGATACTGCAGTTCCCCGTAATTTTTGTGCACGAAGAGCCGGACGAAGACTCGGGAGTGAGTAAGTATATTGCGGTTCCGTTCGGTCGGGGATTGGGTACCTGGGTGCGAGTGACTGAGACGTCCACTGGGCTTAGTAGCCCACCGGACGAAGTGAGTGTGGACCTCCTAATAGTGCAGTTCCCATTGTCCGCGAGGGCGTGGGCCACGAACGGAGGGAAGTGAGTGAATTTTGAGTGAAAGAAGGCACTTTCGGAAGATGGGACAGAAGAAAAGTAGGACTTCTTGTTCCATGCAGGAGATACGGGGTGGGGGCGGGCTCCCCGATATACCCCAAGATAGCCCGTTAGGCCTAATGATTCGATATTGGGATAGTTCCCCTTCTCGAAAAGGGAAGTCCAAGGAGAAATTGGTCTATTATTGTATGGAGGTATGGGGAAGAAAACAGATAAGAAAAGATTTATATTGGCCAATTCATGGATCCTTAGAGGATTGGATATGCCAACAATTAAACATATATGGTAACAACAAACGACCATTTAGTAAGGAGGAGAGTGAATATGCCTTTTTATGGATCCTGGGCACGGCTCAGGCCGCTAATTTGTTTCCATTAAAAGAAAAGAAAACTGATAGAAAGAAAAGGTGGGATGTAGACGAACCTCCAGCGTCTCCCCCACCCTATGTCCCCCCTCCGCAAGGTCCTGAGCAAGATCTCCCTCCAACAGCCCCCACAGAACCTGGGGAAGAGGCTCCTCCTTCTAATCGAAGAATAACTAGAAGTCAAACTAGAGAAAGGAGGGAGGAAAATTTATTGTATCCCTTAAGGGATAAGATAGCCAAGTGGGTCAAGCCCTGCTGAAAACTCAATTTGTAGCTAAATCTTGGACAGATATCAGGAAAAAGTTAGAGAAAACAGAAGACTGGCAGGAAAGGGGGTTAGATGAATTATTACGAGAAGCTCAGAAGGTGTATGTGAGAAGGGAAGAAGAAAATCAGAAGAAACAAGCCAGAATCCTGATGGCAGCTGTAAGGGAAGGACTAAATCAGGGCAGGAGAGGAGAAAGTCCCCGGAAGGGCCCAGTAGAACCGAGAAGAAGAAGATTTAGTTCGCAGGACATAGAATGTTTTTATTGTCGCAAGAAGGGACATCTACAGAGAAATTGTCGGAAAAGAAGGCAGGATGAGGAGATTTTTAAGGAAGATTAGGGGGGTCAGGGGCTCTATTTGCTGGGGACCCCTAAGGTTACCGAGCCCTTGATAAAATTGAAATTGGGTCCTCAGCAGGAAGTGTTCGAGTTCCTTGTGGACTTGGGTGCCGAAAGATCAACAGTCCAAAAGTTACCACCTGCATGTGTTGAATCAAAGGATAAACTCCAAGTAATTGGTGCAAAGGGGGAACCTTTGAAGGTGCCCCTGATAAGGAATGTAACAATAGAAGCCCCAAATAAATATGGAGTGGGAACATTTTTATTGGTCCCAGAAGCTGAGTATAACCTCTTGGGACGAGACCTGATGGTGGAATTAGGAATCAATTTGGAAGTAGAGCAAGAGAAATTAAAAGTAAGATTATGCTTATTAACTGCGGAAGATGAAGCCAAGATTAATCCAGAAACTTGGTATAGCCCAGGGTCGGTGGGAAAATTAAATATCAAACCGATCACGGTCTCCATAAAAGACCCAGACCAGCCAATTAGGATAAAACAGTATCCCATCTCTAGAGAGGGGAGAGAAGGGTTGCAGCCAGTAATTGAGAGGCTTTTGGAACCCTCTCTGTTCTCCCCACAATACTCCCATATTGCCCTTAAAGAAGCCGGATGGGTCCTATCGTTTAGTACAAGATCTGAGAGCCGTAAACGAACGAACCATTACCCGGTTCCCTGTGGTGGCTGACCCGCACACTCTACTTAATCAGTTAAGTCCAGATTATAAATGGTATAGTGTTATAGATTTAAAAGATGCTTTTTGGGCTTGTCCCTTGGAAGGAAAATGTAGGGACTATTTTGCTTTCGAGTGGGAGAACCCCAAGACCCATAGAAAACAACAATTACGGTGGACCGTTTTGCCCCAGGGATTTACAGAGTCTCCGGACTTGTTTGGACAAGCTCTGGAACAGTTACTGGAATCTTATGAATTAAGTCAGGGACTAATTCTAATACAATATACGTGGATGATTTATTGATCGCTGGAAAAACTCAAGAAGGAGTCAGAAATGAGAGCATCAAATTATTGAACTTTTTAGGCCTCAAGGGATTAAAGGTTTCTAAGTCCAAATTACAGTTTACTGAAGAAGAGGTAAAATATTTGGGGCATTGGCTCATAAAGGGACACAAGAAATTAGATCCCGAAAGAGTAAAAGGAATTTTGTCTCTAACAGCGCCCACTAATAAAAGACAGATAAGACAGTTATTGGGATTATTAGGGTATTGTCGACAGTGGATAGAAAATTACAGCAGTAAAGTAAAATTCTTGTACGAAAAATTAACTAAAAATGGGTTGGTAAAATGGTCCCCTGAAGATGAGAATCGTTGGGAAAATATAAAAAGAGATCTGGTAGAAGCACCTGTCCTCAGTTTACCCGATATCCGTAAACCCTTTCAACTCTTTATCAATGTAGATAACAGGACAGCTTATGGGGTTCTGACCCAAGGATGGGCAGGGCAGAGAAAGCCTGTAGGATATTACTCTAAAATACTGGGTCCTGTAAGCCGCGGGTGGCCCACCTGCTTGCAAGCAACAGTGGCCACTGCATTAGTAGTAGAAGAAGTTGGAAAAGTCACCTTAGGAGGTGAACTAAAAGTATACACCCCCCATAACATTCGAGGAGTATTGCAACAACGGGCTGATAAGTGGCTTACAGATAGTCGATTGCTAAAATATGAGGGAATTTTAATTAACTCCCCTCGACTAGAAATGGAAACCACTCCTATTCAGAATCCTGCCCAATTTTTATACGGAGAACCTAAAGAAGATTTGACACATGACTGCCTCCAACTAATAAATTTGCAGACTAAAATAAGGGAGGACTTAGAAGACGATGAATTAGACGAAGGAGAAAAATTATTTGTGGACGGCTCCTCACGAGTGGTTGAAGGACAACGGAAATCAGGATATGCTATTGTGGATGGGTATACTTTTAAGGTAAAAGAATCAGGACCATTAAGTAAAGCCTGGTCCGCACAAGCGTGTGAGTTATATGCTATGCTAAGGGCATTAAAGCTCTTAGAAAATAAAATTGGAACTATTTATACAGATGCAAAGTATACCTTTGGGGTGGTACATACTTCTGGAAAAATTTGGGAAGAGAGAGGCTTAATTAACACCCAGGGAAAAGGAGGAGTGAAGAGTGGAGTGAAGAAAGGATACCGGACCAAACGGGGGGGGTGGATTATACAAACTAACAGGAACTCCCCAGGTTTTTCCATTTTGTTGCGAAACAGAGACGGAGATACCCGAATCACCCAGAATAGGAGATCTCTGGGGAATACCCTGCTTAGAACACCCTACTTCCGGACATTTATGTTGGGTTGTTTGCCGATGTCTAAATTGTAATAGAGATTGGTCCTGTGTTTCATTTAAGAGACAAGCCTACTGTATGAAATGTCGCAATGATTTGATACGTGCCGGAGGACCAGAGGATCCAGTGGAAATTCGTAAATTCTTTTGTGGATGGGAACTGTCAGTACCTGAACTTTGGGAAGTATATGAAACAGACTGGTATAGAGTTTTAAGACAGTGTGCTATAAGATTCGCCTGGAAACGGGCACAACAACCACATAGGTGGAAATATATTTGAGAGATAACTAACTCTTTAGACCTTGGAAATCATTGACAGGATAACAGCAAAATTACCCTGAAGACTATCTGCTGCTGCCGAGAAGATCTTGATATCCCGTTGCTCTCTGCAAAAGAGTAGACGAGGAAGGCAGAGAGGTACTAAACAGTGGGGAAATGAAAGCTGGTATCCTATTAATGGTATTGATTACCATGACTTTAGAAAATGAACATCAACCCAAACTTTACATCGAATACTAAATGGGTTCTGCCTAGTCCTGGGGCATGGTGGGTCTGCCCCATAACCGGATTAACACCGTGTTTGTCCGCTGCTGTTCTCAAGAAAAATATCTCAGAATTTTGTGTACAGGTTACTGTGGTACCTAGAATCCTCTTACATGGGGAAGAAACTATGTATTTACATTGGAGCAATTTAGGACATAAAATCAACAAAAGAGAGCCAATATCTACAATTACTATAGCTACTCTACTTGGTTTAGGGGTTGCTGGGACCGCCACTGGCATAACCTCCTTGGTGCAACAACAGCAGAGTCTAACATCTCTAAGAGCTGCAGTAGACGAAGATTTGGCCCGAATAGAAAAATCTATTTCCTATTTAGAGAAATCATTGACCTCATTGTCGCAAGTAGTTTTACAGAATCGAAGAGGATTGGACCTTTTGTTCTTGCAAAACGGAGGATTATGTGCTGCCCTAGGTGAAGAATGTTGCTTTTATGCTGACCATACAGGGGTAGTAAGAGATTCGTTAGCTAAACTGAGAGAGGGATTAGAGAAAAGAAAAGGAGAGCGAGAGGCTCAGTCCTCCTGGTATGAATCTTGGTTTAATCAGTCACCATGGCTGACTACCTTAATTTCTACTTTGGCGGGACCCCTCATGATGTTGCTCTTGGCTCTGACTTTTGGACCCTGTGTCATTAATAAATTTGTAACCTTTGTTGAAAGCAGGTTAGAAAAAGTGCAGCTAATGGTGATGAAGCAATCAGAACTGGAAATGAAAATTATACCGAACGAAAATCCTGAATTAGATGCAGCTTGTGAGGTATTGTCTAGGTTTGATCAGCAAATCACTTATAAATAAAAGAAGGGGGGGATTGTAATAAGTAACTAAAGGTGATTTGCTGATCAAACAAGTTAAGCAAGAGGAACGAACCCATTGTGGCAGTCTTGAGAACTCCCTGTTTAACCAGAAGAGACATGTCCACAATGTTATCTTGCTACACCAACATGGGAACTCCTGTTTGACAAAAAGCTTAACCACAATGTTATCGGAATGTATTATTTTGAGCTGATTCTGTGACCGACATTTTATCTAAACTACCTCAAGCAAGAAGCTACAGAGGGGGAGCAGGACTGAGACCCAGCTGCAGGGCAGGGCTTGTGCGAGCCCCCCTCACGCACCCACCCCGCCCTGCCCAACCCCATCCCCCGCCCCCTTCCAACCCCCCAAACAAAAGGAACTCAAAGAAGTCTGCAGGTTAGTGAGCGGGGCCCTATGGGGAACAGTAATTGCCCAGGCATTCACTGGCCAGGCAAAGAAACAAGGTGCCAGCAGCCTGGAGGATCTTGACACACCTTCTTAGCAGAGCTGCCTGGTGGGCCAGGAAGGGTGATGCTCACCTAGACCTGGTCCTGGCCAACAAGGAAGGGCTGGTCAGGGATGTGATAACAAGTGTCAGCCTTGCTGGAGTGACCAGGAAAGAGTGGGCTCCCAGGTGCCAAAGAGGAGTGAGGAAGGCCAGCAGAGGAACACGCATGAGTGGCTCCAGAGGAGAAGACTTTTGATGTACTGGGGGGACTGATCCAAGCGGTGCCATGGCAAGCAGCTTTGAGGGGTGAAGGAGCTGGGGAAATCCTATAGGCGTTGCAGCACAGCCTCCTCCAAGCACAAGAATGATGTCTTGGAATGCCCATGAAGGGAAACACTCATCTCAGGAGGCTGCTGGTATAAAGTGACTGGGCGGCAGGGCACAAAGGCAGCACACAGGAGGTGCAAGAGGGGAAGCTGCAGAGGAGGCGTTTGGAAACCTGTCCCCAGGATGGGGGGAGGATGGCAAAGCCAAAGCTCCCAGAGGCTTGAGAGTTGCAGGGATGGGGAGAGGAAGCAAAATGAGCTGGTAGAGGCTCAGAGGGTCATGCGAAATGAGTCGCACTCTGCCTGGAGGCCTGTAACAAGCGGACATTGCAGAGGTTTGCATCTTGACTGTGTGCCTCAGCCTAGGAGATGGGCATTCCCCCTGCTGGGGGTGGCTGTGCCAGTCCATCCACATGGGTCTAGAGGGTGCAGACTCTTTCTGAAGACATTCTGGTAATGCAAAAAACGTTTGGATTAATGCAGATCTGGTTTTTCAAAATCAAACATTTCATTCACTTGGCCTCTTTGCTTGGACATCCTTTCATTTTGACTGCTCTCCTGAAATCTCTCTAATGAGCCACAGAAGAATTGAAGACTAAAGGAAACTTTTGCCCAGACGTGGCTCCTCATGGTGTTTTACGTGGAGATGAGCCCTCTGGTGCCGAGTTCCTGAACTGCAGATCCTGAAAGACTGAGCAAGCCTCTCGAGAAGTAAAAGCAAACCTCCAGGTTTCTGAGGGTGTTACCAGACCCTGCTGCAGTCCGTCACCGAAGAGACCATGGAGAGAAGGAGCAAACAAAGTTCCTGCCCCTGTGGTCTGGTGAAGCAGAAAGTCAGAGACGCTTGGTCTGGGAAGAAATGTAAATGTGGAAATCACTGTGAAAGGCCTTGATGTTCTTCACCAAGCAGGATGGCCAAGCCTGGATGCCCATCCCCTGGGGAGGGATGTCCATTGCCTCTTGAGATGCTCTGGGGTCTTTTTGGGTGATGTGGGAGTGATGAGGTGCCAGGTGCAGGTCAGCAGTAGGACACCTCCCAGGCTCTGTGGAGGGTGGGTGAGGAGGCAAGAAGGCACTGGAGCTGTAAGGACCTGGTGTCCTCTCCTGGGTCTCAGTGGAAGAGACAGAAGCCATAGCTGAGCGGACAAGGGTCTCTGTTCTGTTGGGGTGTCAAAGCCCCACCACGGCCCTTGGCCATCCCCACCGCACCTGCAGTTAGCAAATTCAACAGTGGCCATACAATATCTTTGTTCCTTCTTTAACTGTTCCTGAAGGAGGAACAGCTCATCCTTGTGCCCTTGAACTCCTTTGCACGTGTTCTAGCTCTGTGTGAGCTCGGACTTTCCTAAATCCAACTCTATTTCTGAATTCTACCTTTTTTTTTTTCTTTTTAATCCTTACATCTGCCTCTTGCATGTTTCCTTTTTTCTATGGAGCTTCCCCATCACTTTCCTGTTTCCCCAGGCTTCTCTCCTGATAGCTCTGCCTGTTGTCCTGATGACTGTTCTGCACACTCTCATACTTGAAAGACACTGTCCTTGAAGAACTGCTGTACCGAGCTCTGCTGCCCTTCTGTGCTGCTCACACGGGCTCCCCCCAGAAAAGTCACAAGACTAGGCCAAAGTCTGCTCCTCTGAGGTCTGGCATCTGCACTCTTCTATTCCCCTTCCCCTTGGGAGGTGAGACCTAATTATGTCATGGTCACGACAGCCAGGGCTGACGCTGGTTTTCACATCCATGTCCAGCTCTTCCTTCTTTGAGAGTAACAGCTGCAGATGAGTGTCACCATTGTTGGCCAATCTGGCAGCTGTGCTAGAAAGGCCTGTATCTCAAGCTGTGCCTTGAGCAAGACCCAGCTGCAGACTGCGGTGGAGAAGTGTGATGGAAGGAAAAGGGATGCAAGTCCCAGGTGGCCGATGAGAGCCATGGTGGGGTTGGGGAGGTTGGCCGTCCTGTGTGGGGGGTGTGATGCTGAGTGAAGGACACCGGTGGGACAGTGCCCAGCCTTGCTGGGGGTGTGCAAGGAGGCCAGGAGGCCCCCCCAGTGCCTTAGGACAACATGTCTCCTCACAGGCCTTGGTGGCAGAGACCATTGCTGTGCCCCAGGGGACAAAGACTTGCGTTCTCTTGGTGACTTCCAGCCTTGCCAGTGCCCTTTGCCATCTCCACCACAGCTTGTCCTATCCTGTCCCACAGCTGCTTCTTTTTCCCTGCCGGCTGGAGACACCCATCTCCCTTCCCCACCTTGCTCTCACCCTGGCAGTTCCAGACACTCACTGACGTCTGTCCACCCTCACACTCTGCTCCTTGACACACAGAGACATGGACTCATCTCCGACTCCTTCTGCAGGACTTGTGGAAAGGGATCCTGCTGCTGCACGAAATACAATGGCTGCCATAGGATGGAGGATACCAGCCCTCCCTGCAGGATGGGCATCACACACTCGCCATGCCCATCCAAATCCAGGACTGGGGTCAGGGACCCAGGCATCTTGGCTCTGCTGGAAATCCCTCCAGTGAGTCCAGAAATCCCAAGACATTTCACTGCTGGGAAGGCAAATGCTGGCTGAAGCCTTGGGACCATTAGTGTGGATGTCCCACCACCTACGGAAGAGTCCAGGAAAGTTTCCAGGAAGAAGAGACCTCACAGGCACCAAACGCAGCCACAAGCCTCATCCTGGCCTAAAAACGTATGCAGAAGGAAATGACCTCAGAAACACAGACCCCAGTCATGGGGCCTGCTGCTGGACAATCATGTGCCCAAGGAACCATAACCTCAGAAGCAACCTCTAGCTGCTGGCATGTTCCATACATGCTGGCATGGTCCATCCTGTGTGTTGCATTCATACCCATGCTGCTGGCATGTCCCGTACTTGGGACCTCACAGGAACCAAGCCTGGTCATCAACCCTCTGCTGGCCTAAGGGGTGCTCTGGAACACAGGGCTTCAAACACCCAGGAGCTTGCTCATGGTCTCTCAGGTCCTCAGGCAGCAGCACCCTCACAACTGGCATTCAGGCCATTCGCCTGCTGCGGGGCTATCAAGGGCTCGGGCAGACGTGACCTCCAAATCAATAGCTGCCTTCTTCTGACCTATCAGAGATTGTGGCAGCACTGACCTCCTAACCAACATCCACACCATGTGCCTGCTGCTGGCCTGTCAGGTACTCATGAAGGAACAGCCTCGTAGGCACCGAACCCAGCCTTGAGCCGGGGGTTGGCCTGCCACCTGCAGAGACAGGGGTGACCCCAAAATAGCATCCAAAGCAGATGCCCGCTGTTAGAGCAGCGGTGACCTCACAATCAACATGCCAGACCTTGGCCTGCTGCTGGCCTGTTGGGTTCTCAGGCAGAAGGCACCTCACAAGCATCTACCCGAGACATTGCTGGACTGCCATGTCCTCACAGAATTATGTAGATTGAAAGGGATCTTTGGAGATCATCTAGTTCAATCCCCCTGCACTAGAGGGAGTCAGCCAGAGCAAGTCACTTGAGAAGATGTCCAGGCTGGTTTTTAGTATCTCCACAGCAGGACACTCCACAGCCTCTCAGGGCCTCCTGTGCCAGGGTCATGTGCCTTTGATGCCGAAACCGGTTTTCTTGAGTTCAGTTGGAATTTTCTTATTTTTGAGGATTGGGGCTTAGCACATAAGCCCTGTGTGGGGATGGTGAGGGAGATGGGCTTCTTCAACCTGGTGAACCTCCTCCAGCGAGGGTCACCGTCCAAAAGGGATAACCTCACTCCAAGTATGGGAGAGAGATGGATGGCATATGATAGATATAAACACATGGAAGGATTTGGCTGAAGAGATTCTTAGCCTGCTGAAAGACCAGGGCATTCTTCCAACTGCCTGAAGCTCAAAGCAGCACCTGGGGAGTTTAGAGGGATGTGCCTGAGCGAGGAGTAAGGGGACGGGCAAACTGGAGAGCAAGGGGAAGGCCGGCCCTGCTGCCCCATTAACGGTCCAATGGCTCCACCATGCTGGAAGCGCATGGGACAGGTGTGGTCAAGAGTGGGGAGACATGGCCCTGGCAAAGTGCCCTGGCAGCCCTCAGGGCTCTGTCCCCCTCAGCCCTCCTCTTTTGGTGGCCTCCCGCAGTGCCTGGGCCACAGGTGGTCTCTGTCTGCTCAGTGGCAGCCCCTCTCCCCAGGCCAGCACAAGAGTCCTGCTCCAGGCACAGAGCAGCCTGCCCAGAGTGGGGACCTGCAGAAGGAGGTTTCTCCTTCTCATGGATTCCTCCCTGCAGGCACAGAAATGCTCCCTAGCTCTTCTCCAGGGACACCCCTTCTCCTGGGACAGCCTTTCCCCAAGTGAGCGTGTCCAGGCTGGCCTGGCTGGACATTCCTGGTTCCCACCCCATGCTCCATGCAGGGCCCTGATCTGGTGGTGCTGCTCTGCAGAGGGAGGGGGCTGTGGTGCCCTGGGGCCATGGGGTGGCCCTGCACTGGCCATGCTGGTCAGGATGGGGAGCAAGCAGACAGAAAAGGATCACTGGTGCTGAGCCCCCTTCCATCTCCCCTGATTGCTCAGTAGCCAAGGACAGGGCTTGGCAGGATACTGGGATGTCTCCAGTGTCTGAAAGGGCAGGGAAGGGCTGCCCTAGATCAATCCCACAGGGTTTCCAGGACACTGGGCTGAACCATTGTTTAGTCTTATGTCTCTTTTGCCTGCTGGATCCTGGCATTGCAGGAGCCTCGTTAGCCCATGGGCTCTTCAGGTTCACCTTTCCTTCAAGGACACTCTACCTTGGATGGTCACTCATTTGATGAGGTGCCAATCACTGCTCATCCAGACTCACGTACTTTTCTGGGAGATCCCCTGAGCTCTCCTGGTAACTCCAGGTTCCTCTCCAGGATAGCATTGGCCATCAGCCCCACCACAAGTGGGACAATACCAGGAAGGATAAGCAAAAACCATTTGCACTCTGCTTGGACATGTGCCACCAAGAAGGGAGCTCTAGGTCCAGCCTTTCATCCCTAACAGATTCCCATGCAACTCTGACCCTAGAACACCATGAGGACTTTTCATGGAACAGTTCCTTGGGTGTGTTCCTGATACCAGCTTTGGAAGAGTCATTCAGCCTCTGCCCCTGCCTTGAGGAGTCCCCTCTGACACAGTGGTTCACATGGCCTGTTCCTGCCTGCAGCCACAGGGGTGCCACTGTAGAGACAACAGGACTGTCACAAGGTACACGAGGCCTTAGGGGGAACACAAAGGCAAGGGCACAGCAGGACAGTGGGGATGTGAGGAGAGACCAGCACTGAAAGGCCTCGTCCTGCTGCTGTCCTTGGCCATGGCTCCAGGGAAGCAGCAGCCCCGACTCGCAGGCGGCACAGACAGAGTGCCCAGCGAGGCAGCCAGGGGCAGCCCCAAGGGCCCCTGGGGCTGATCCTCCATGGGGCAGATGGACATTTGCCTCCTGAACCCCTCCTGCATACTGGGGTTGCTTGACCAGCTCTAGAGGAGAAGTAAAGAGATGGGAGCTGAGACAAATAGGTTTTTTCCACGTTTCTTTATTGAGCTTTTTTAAAAAGGGAGCCTGGATCCATATATAAATAAGATCTTTGGGTCAAGAAAAAAAGAAGTAGAAGGCCAAGAATAATAACATCACAGGTCTCCGACAAAAAAGAAAACACATAAAAACAAAGAAACAAACCAAACCAAAATAAAACAAAAACAAAACCAAAAAAAATCCCACAAAGAGAAAGTAAAGAAACATATGAAAAAAAGTTCATCCTGGCTTTTCCTGAGATACAGTGCAACCCCATTGGCATAATGGGCACCTTATTAATCTAAAGGAGATGGGATCCCAATAGCTTCCTCAGGGCATCCTTGAGCTCTTTGTTCCTCATGCTGTAGATGAGGGGGTTCACTGCTGGAGGCACCACTGAGTACAGCACTGCCACCACCAGATCCAGGGATGACCATGAGATGGAGGGGGGCTTCAAGTGAGCAAATAATCCAGTGCTGACAAGCAGGGAGACCACGGCCAGGTGAGGGAGGCACGTGGAAAAGGCTTTGTGCCGTCCCTGCTCAGAGGGGATCCTCAGCACGGCCCTGAAGATCTGCACATAGGACAGCACCATGAACACAAAACAAACAAAAGCTAAAGAACAACCTAATACAAGAAGCCAAACTTCTCTGAGGTAGGAATGTGAGCAGGAGAGCTTGAGGATTTGTGGGATTTCACAGAAGAACTGGTCCACAGCATTGCCCTGGCAGAGGGGCAGGGAAAATGTACTGGCCGTGTGCAGCAGAGCAGTGAGAAACCCACTGCCCCAGGCAGCTGCTGCCATGTGGACACAAGCTCTGCTGCCCATCAAGGTCCCGTAGTGCAGGGGTTTGCAGATGGCAACATAGCGGTCATAGGACATGACAGTGAGAAGATAAAACTCTGCTGACATAAAAAAGAAAAAGAGAAAGACCTGTGCAGCACATCCCCAGTAGGAGATGGCCCTGATGTCCCACAGGGAATTGGCCATGGATTTGGGGACAGTGGTGGAGATGCAGCCAAGGTCGAGGAGGGCGAGGCTGAGGAGGAAGAAGTACATGGGGGTGTGGAGGCGGTGGTCACAGGCGATGGTGGTGATGATGAGGCTGTTGGCCAGGAGGGCAGCCAGGTAGATGCCCAGGAAGAGCCCAAAGTGCAAGAGCTGCAGCTCCCGTGTGTCTGCGAATGCCAGGAGGAGGAACTGGCTGATGGAGCTGCTGTTGGACATGTGCTTAGTCCATGCATGGGGGTCTGTTTAAAGAGGAGAAGAAATTCACAAGTTAAGGCAGACTTCGTTGATCCCATCCTATTCCTTTTTCCAAAATTTTCCCCAAAATGACTTCTCTTTCCATGGAATAATTTCATTCAGACCCTTTTTGTGAGATCAGCTTTGTGCTGCTGAGGGCAGTATCTTTGTAGGGGCAGAGATCCAGATGTTGATTTCCAATACTCTCTGGATTATTCACCTCTAAAAGAAACAGAGTTGGATTTTCAATTCCTTCTCCTTAACTGAGAGATGAATTTTTGTGTCCCATCACCCACCCAGACAACCCAGAGCAGAAGTTTGGAAGAAGAGGGTCCTTCCCTTTCAGGTAGCCCCTGCCGTGCTGTGCTTCTTGAAAAGTCTCCTGTGAATGTCCTGCAGTGATCTGCAGCTGTGAGCAGCTCTCACCCATGCAGCACCCTCTCAATAGCAGGACCCTTCCCTGCTGCGTCCCCACATGCCCGTGGGGTCTCCCCAGGCTGGATGAGAGCTGACCCTGCAGGCGGCAGAGTCCCTGCCCCGGCACACAGACCCATGGGATGCAGGGACCGTGCTCTGAAAGACAGCCCTGGGCACCCCTGGCTGCACACCCAGCTTATCAGCTCTTCACATTTCATACCAGCCCCCTCTGCCCCCTTACAGATCCCATAAGCTGTGGCTGTGCCAGCTTTAGGAGATGCCTCCAGGAACTCCACCTGCATTGCCCTGCACCCAGAGACTCACCCTGTCAAGGGCCACAAAGATTTCTCCTCCAGTGAGCTCTCAGTCGTCCTCCCAATCCTGACAGCTTTAAGCTCTCTCTCTGCCTCGCTCATCTCCCTGAGACACCCTGGCAGTGCCCTCAGCCCTGCTGCGCTTGGCAGAGGAGCTGCTCCTGGGCAGAGCCGTCTCTCTGCAGCGCTGCCCGCTTGCCATGAGCTCCCTCCATGCCAGGAGCCCAGCCCAGCTCAGCAGCAGAGGACCAGCCCAAGGCGTTTTAATGACCCCTCTGGTGGGTTTGATGCCAAGTCCATGAACTTCAGTCTCTGAGAGGAAGCTGAAGAAACCTCTCAAGGAGTCAAAGTCAAATTCAAACTCCAAAGTTTCTTGTAGTATTAATGGGTCCCACTGAGGGACACCACTAAGACATTGTCCCCAGGGTCTGGTTAGCGCAGAAACCTGGAGGCAGTGATGACAGGTCGGGAAAAGCAGGCTGAAGGTCTGATGCTGAGTAAACCTGGATGTGTTTCATTAGCGCAAAGGGCCAAGCCCTGACCCCATCACCCAAAGGGCCAAGGCACGACCCCCAGCCCCCAGGAAGGGAGATCCTGTCCCTCACTCATTCCTCAGGGCTCTTCCTGGCACAGTGGGATGTGGAGATGTGCAATGCCAAGGACAGGGCTATGGTACGACACCTCCCAGTCTCCTGAGTATGGACAAGGAGGCAATGAGACCCCAGTGCTGGAAGGACTGGTTGTCTCCTCATAGGCGTCAGTGGCAGAGACAACAGCCATAGCCCAAGGCATGAAGAGGTTGGCTCTGTCAGGGGCCTTTCAGCTTTGCCACATCCCTCTGTCTTCTCCACCACAGGCTGTCCTACGGTGTCCCATCACCTCTGCCTCTTTCCCTGCAGGCTGTAGTCATCCACCCGGCTGCCCCACCTTGCTCTCACCTTCCTTTGCTCAGATCTCTCCATCCTCCCTGGCTCTTCCTTGAAACGCAAAGCCTTAGGCTGATCCAGGCTCCTTCTGGGTGTCATGTTGCACCACAGCATTGCCCTTGGGGTGACATTTCTTTCTCCTTGTGTCCAGTCTGCACCTCCCCAGCTGCATGTTGGGGCATTATTTCTTTCTCATGCTGTTTTCCACTACAGAGAAAAGCTCCACCAGCTCTGAAAGCACCCTTCAAATATGCTCAGGCTTCTCCTGTACTGTCCTCAGTCTCCACACCACTGTGCCCAGGGCCCTCAGCCTCCTGATACTGCTCAAGTGCTTGAGGCCTCCAAACCCCATCTTGGGAGAGCTCTGGGCTCTCTCCACGCTGTTTGCAGATGAAAACATAGTGGTCATAGGCCAAGAAAGATGGAGGGAGACTTTTTACCAAGGCCTGTAACAGCAGAACAAGGGACAATGGCTTACACTGAATGATGGTAGATTTAGATTGGACATAAGGAAGAAATGCTTTATGATGAGTGTGGCGAGACCCTGGAACAGGTTGCCCAGAGCAGTGGTGGATGCCCCATCCCTGGAAGTATCCAAGGTCAGGAGCTTTGAGCAACTAGAACTAATGAAAGATGTCCCTGCCCATGGCAGGGGGGTTGGACTAGATGATTGTTTAGGACTTTTCCAAGCACAACCATTCTATGATTCTTTGATTCATCCAACTGAGGAGGGGGGTTTCTGCATCAGAGGTCTGACACTCGTGCTGGGAAGGCAGAAAGCACATTTTTGGATTGTGCAAGACTTGCCGTGGGATTTCTAGGAAAGGACCAAAGGAAGGGAAAGGTTGGGATCAAGGAGGTTTGTGGAGGAAGAAGCATGGGAAAACAGAGAGAAAAGGGATGAAATGAGATGGTCATGTGTAAACAGGTGGCTGGTGAGGACACTTCCCTGGCTGTGGCCCACAACTGATCACCACAGCCTGTCCTGTTTTCTTAATACCTCCTTTTCCAAGAGCTTTGTGGGGCGAGGGAGATCTCTGCTCTCTCTGCACAGATGGAGGTTCAAGTGCCAGACACTGGAGTGGGAACCACAAGTCATCAGACCATTTGAACGTTGGGGGGCCAGCAACTGGTGATAATGGTGCATATGCATATAACATTGGTGCGTATGTTAGTGGTTTACCCACAAGCAAACACCAGAGAAACCAGAAAGTAGAATACGCCTGCGGGGGCCTAATTTTGGACTGGACACTAGAGGGACCACAACATCTGCAACTTGGGTACTGGAAGAAAAAGGTAGCCCAGACCACCTCCTAGAGAAACTGGGGCGTCACAGTATCATAGAATTGTCTAGGTTGGAAGGGACCTTTCAGATCAGCAAGTCCAACCATCAACCTAACACTGACAAAACCCATCACTGAACCATGTTGCTAAGCGCTACGTTGACCCGTCTAATTGGAAATACCTCCAGGGATGGGGATTCCACCACTTCCCTGGGCAGCCTGTTCCAGTATTTGATAACCCTTTCAGTGCTTCCTAATTTCCTAATATCCAGTCTAAGCATCCTGTGGCGCAACTTGAGGCCATTTCCTCTTCTCCTGACAGAAGAAACAGACTTTCGTTTCTCTTTGGTGCTTCTCTCTAACCCAAACGAATATGCAGCACTAAAGTGGGTTTCCCTACATGGAGCAGCTTTGCACAATGTCTGCTCCAAGAGGGGAAATATCTCAGACTGCAGCCGGAAATGGGTGAAGGTGTGGAGGATAAATGTGTTGCTTCTGACACTATTTGATCTGCATACAATACAAAAAGGCAGGGAAGGCTAACCACCATGAAAGAAACAGGAAAACTGCCCATCAATGAAGCTCTGCAGAAGGAGGATGGAGCCGTACATAACATGAGGTGGTATCATTGGGATCAGCACCTAGAGAAGACTTTTGTAGGGAAGACTTTCACCTGCTCTAGGTGACCCTGCTCTGGCAGGGGGGTTGGACTAGATGATCTCCCGAGGTCCCTTCCAACCCTTATCATTCGGTGATTCTGTGACTTTTCAAATTCCTCAGGAAGAGGACAGTGCTGTAACCCAGCTGCAGCACTGTGTTAATGCAG
This sequence comes from Larus michahellis, assembly GCF_964199755.1. Classification (NCBI taxonomy): domain Eukaryota; kingdom Metazoa; phylum Chordata; class Aves; order Charadriiformes; family Laridae; genus Larus; species Larus michahellis. The sequence goes on along the minus strand of NW_027436403.1, from coordinate 390,258 downwards.
AACTGGCTATTGAAAATCCAGTATTTCATTCACTTGGGCTCTTGGCTTTGGCATCTTTTCACTTTGACTCCACTCCTGACACCTCTCTCATGAACCCCATAAGAATGGAAGACTAAAGGAGAATTAGGCTCAGAGCTGGCTCCTTAGGGCGTTTGGCGTGTTAATGAGCCCTCTGGTGCCGAGTTCCTGCACTGCAGATCCTGAAAGACTGAGCAAGCCCCCGCAGAAGTAAAAGTCAGAAGCAAACCTCCAGGTTTCTGGGGGTGTTACCAGGCCCTGCTGATCTCTGCCTCTGAAGAGACCGAGGAGGGAATGAGCAGACAAAGTTCCTGTCCCTGGGGGCTGGTGAAGCAGGAAAGGATGTCAGAGACACTTGCTACAGGAAGAAATTTAAATGTGGAAGTCATTGTGAAAGCCCTTGATTTGCTTCCCCAAGCAGGATGGCCAAGGCCTGACCCCCATCCTTTGGGGAGGGAGCTCCTTTCCCTCTTGGAATGCTCAGGGCTCTGTGTAATGTGTGAGTGTGTGAAGCCGGGTACTGGTCAGCAGGAGGACCCTTTGCAGGCTCAATGGTGGGTGGGTGAGGAGGCAACGAGGTGCTGGAGCTTTAAGGAGCGAGTGCCTTCTCATGGGTCTCAGTGGAAGAGGCAGAAGCCTACTCAGGTCTGTTGGGGTGTCAAGGCCCAAAGCCATGCCCACTGCAGCTACACTGTCCCATGCCTGTGCCAGCTTCATTAGCTCCAAAAAAAAGCTGTGGAGTTCTGTGGATTTGCCAGTTCCTGTGAGTCCCCTCCAAACTATTTGGTTTCTTCCAAAAGCGTTGTCAATGGTCATTTATCACCCAAGATTTGCAAGCCCCAGACATGCTAGAATCCTCTATTTAGCTCCACAACCCAGCGCTGAAGTGCGTATCCTCCTCATTCTGCTGCCTCAGAGTGAAAATTCAACCTCTGACATTTCAGCATGACACCCCTTGCTATTTCAGGTCCTTCTCCGGCCTTTCACACGCTCATTGCTATGCACACACTGCTCGTTCCCTGCATGCCCATGTGTCTCACAAACCCTTCCTCTTCCCCTGCCGAGATGGGACTTCAAGAGGTTTGTGCATCCTCCACGCCCATGGTCTGAGCTCACAGTCGTCTCAGGGAACTTGTGTCCGACTGCGGCCAGTGTTGTCCTGCCAGCTCAGGGTCTGAGTTCCATTTGAGCCCAAACCATTCCAGTTCCCGCTGCCTCCCTCTTCCCTCTGACACTGGCTACTGTGACACAACTGCTGTACAACTCCAGGCAGGATGGGCCAAAGAGTTTAATTAGCAAATTGGGACATTTCCCCTTGCTGGAAATGTGAACTTGGCTCTCAATATTTATGTATTGAACTGCTTTGCCACTTTGAAACTGCCTCTCTGAAAAACTAGCCCAGTGTGTTTTTTTTCTAGGTTTGTTTTCTGTTCGTTTTAACCCAAATGAACATGCAGCACTGAAATGAAATTCCATAGCATGGAAAGTGGGTTTCATAGAATCATAGAATCATAGGGTTGGAAGGGACCTCTGGAGATCATCTAGTCCAACCCGTCTGCCAGAGCAGGGTCACCCAGAGCAGGTTGCACAGGAACGCATCCAGGTGGGTTTTGAATGTCTCCAGAGTTGGAGACTTTACCACCTTTCTGGACAACCTGTCCACAGGCTCTGCCGCCCTCAAAGTCAAGAAGTTCCTCCTCATGTTTAGCTGGAACTTCCTATGCTCAAGTTTGTGCTCATTACCTCTTGTCCTGTCCCCGGGCACCACTGAAAAGAGCCTGGCCCCATCCTCCTTACGCACACCCTTTAATTATTTATAAGTGTTGATAAGGTCCCCCCTCAGCCGTCTTTTTTCCAGACTGAAGAGACCCAAATCCCTCAGCCTTTCTTCAAAAGAGAGGTGTTTGAGTCCCCTCAGCATCTTGGTAGCTCTCTGCTGCACCCTATCCAGCAGTTCCCTGTCCCTCTTGAACTGGGGAGCCCAGAACTGGACACAGTACTCCAGGTGTGGCCTCACCAAGGCAGAGTAGAGGGGGAGGATGACCTCCCGCCACCTGCTGGCCACACTCCTCTTGATGCACCCCAGGATGCCATTGGCCTTCTTGGCCACCAGGGCACATTGCTGGCTCATGGTCATCCTGTTGTCCACCTGGACTCCCAGGTCTCTTTCCACTGAGCTGCTCTCCAGCAGATCAGCCCCTAACCTGTCCTGGTGCATGGGGTTATTCCTCCCGAGGTGCAGCACCCTACACTTGCCCTTGTTGAATCTCATAAGGTTCCTCTCTGTCCAGATCTCCAACCAGTCCAGGTCTCTCTGGATGGCGGCACAGCCTTCCGGTGTGTCAGGCACCCCCCCCAGCTTTGTGTCATCGGCAAACTTGCTGAGGGTGCACTCTATCCCCTCATCCAGGTCATTGATGAATATATTGAAGAGGACTGGAGCCAGTACTGACCCCTGGGGAACACCACTCGTCACTGACCTCCAACTAGACCCTGTGCCCCTAATCATGACCCTCTGAGCTCTGTCTTTCAACCAGTTATCTGTCCACCTTACTGTCCATTCATCAAGTCCACTCTTCCTAAGCTTCCCTATGAGGATGGTGTGGGAGACCGTGTCGAACGCCTTACTCAAGTCAAGGTAGACCACATCTACCACCCTCCCCTCATCTATCCATCCAGTCATGCCATCATAGAAGGCTTTCAGATTAGTCACACATGCTTTCCCCTTGGTCAGTCCATGTTGAGTACTTCTGATAGCTTTCTTTTCCTCCACATGCCTTGAGATGACGCCCAGAACGAGCTGTTCCATCATCTTTCCAGGGATGGAGGTGAGGCTGACTGGCTTGTAGTTCCCCGGCTCCTCCTTCTTGCCTTTTGTTAAAACTGGAGTGACGTTGGCTTTCCTCCAGTCCTCAGGCACCTCGCCTGTTCTCCAGGACCTTTCAAAGATGATGGAGAGCGGCCCAGCAATGCCTTCCCCCAGCTCCTTCAGCACTCTCGGGTGCATCCCATCGGGGCCCATGGACTTGTGAATATCTAATTGATCTAATTAGATTAGATTGATCAAAGACTACAGCTATTTCTCTCTCTGGTCCTTCTGCTCATATACCTGACAACAGTGATGGGGAATGCAACCATCATTTTCCTTGTGCGCGTGGGTCACCACCTGCAACCCCCCCTGTACTTTTTCATCAGCAATCTGTCCTTCCTGGAAATCTGGTTTACATCCTCCACAAGCACCAAATTGCTTGTGATCCTGGGTTCTGGTAGGAGAACAATCTCACTAAGCAGCTGCTTTGCCCAATCCTATTTCTGTTTTGCCCTGGGCACTACAGAGATTGTTCTACTTGTTGTCCTGTCCTTTGACCGCTACGTTGCCATCTGCCAGCCTTTGCGTAATGCTGCCATCATGAAGCCTCAGCTCTGCATCCACCTGGTTGTTGCTGCTTGGGTCATGGGCACCACACTCTTGAGTTACTCTCTGGTCCTCCTCTACAAGCTGACTTTCTGGGGCTCGAAGAAGATCCACCATTTGTTTTGCGACAGCTCCCCCTTGTTCAAATTGTCCTGCTCTGACACCAGCCTGCTTGGGAAAATGGACTCTATTTTATTATCATTTGTCATGCTGGATTCCTTATGTTTAACTCTGGCATTTTACACAGGCATCCTTTTCTGTATTCTACACCTTCCAGGAGCCTCTGGGAGGAAAAAAGCTTTCACTACATGTTCTTCCCATCTCACCACCTTGGCCATTGCCTATGCGCGCTGCATTGCTCTCTATGTGCATCCTTCAGAACACGTTTCCTCGCAGGCAAACGGAATGGTGGCTTTGCTAAACACTGTCCTGTACCCATTCTTAAATCCGTTCATCTACAGTCTAAGAAACAAGACCGTGATACTGGCCCGGAATGAAGCCATTGCCCATGCAACAATAAAGCTTTTTGCCTTATCACAATGCATTTCTGGACAGCAATTCCCATGATCTGCTATCAAATGTTAATGCCCTGCCCATCTGCTCCCAGACCCATCACAGGAGAACTGCCTGGAACCCATCTCCAGAAACCAAGAAGAGCACAAAGGCACAGTGGCAGATGGGAACCCAAATTACAGGCTCCTGAGGAATGAACACCTTGTCCCACTTATTATGGGAAGTTTAGGGGAGGACACGACCAGTGCAGTCTGTCCTGTCTTCTCATTAAACTTCTAACTCTTTTCCATGTGAGTGAATCTTCTGTGTGAACGCGTGAGCACGGTGGTGTGAGTGCAGCAGCCGGAGCAGGACCAGGAGGTCAGACAGCCCGTATGCCATTAGTGCCAGAACCAGAGAGACTGGAGTGACTGGACTTAAGAGTTCATGTGCGTGCGTGTGAGTGTGACTGGGGTGGTCTGTACCAGCATCTGGAATGGAGCTGTGGCCTCAGGGACTCGTATGTCCAGGTGGCTGCAACTCGGTAGGCTGGTATCCAGGGGCTGAGTGTCCGAGCCCAGATTCTAGAGGGATCCACCCTCTACAGGTGTATATATGATGGAAAGGAATGGAAAGGAATGGAAAGGAATGGAAAGGAATGGAATGCAATGGAATAGAATAGAATAGAATAGAATAGAATAGAATAGAATAGAATAGAATAGAATAGAATAGAATAGAATAGAATCGTTCAGTTGGAAGGGACCTACAATGATCATCTAGTCCAAATACCTGAGCACTTCACGGCTGGCCAAAAGAAAAATCATGTTATTTAGGGCATTGTCCAAACACCTCTTAAACACCGATGGGCCTCTTAAACACAAGGCATCGACCACCTCCCTAGGAAGCCTGTTCCAGTGTTTGACCACCCTTTTGGGAAAGAATTGCTGCCTTCTGTCCAGTCTAAACCTCTCCTGACAAAGCGTCCCGTGCGTCCTATCACTGGGTATGAGGAAGAAGAGCTCAGCACCTCCCTCTCTACTTCCCCTCCTCAGGACCCTGTAGAGAGCAATGAGGTCGCCCCTCAGCCTTCTTTTCTCTAAACTGAACAAACCCAGAGTCCTCAGCCGCTCCTCACAGGACATGCCTTCCAGCCCTTTCCCCAGCTTTGTTGCCCTCCTCTGGACACATTTGGGTACCTTCACAGCCTTCTTACATTGTGGGGCCCAGAACTGCACACAGAGCTCAAGGTTGAGGTCGCATCAGCGCTGAATACAGTGGGATAACCACCAGCTGCTTATGCTGTGTGTGACGCACCCCAGGATGCAGTTTGCCCCCGTGGCTGCCAGGGCACACTGCTGACTCCCATCGAGCCTGCTGTCGACCAGCGCCCCCAGATCCCTCTCTGCAGGGCTGCTTTCTAGCCACTCCTCTGCCAGTCTGTATTGTGTCCAGCATTATTTCATCCCAGGTGCAGAATGCAGCCTTTGTTCTTGTTTAACATGGTGGGAGTTACCTCCTTTGGGTCATGGATACAGGTGCTAAACTGAACAGGGCCCAGGAGAGCTTCCTGTGCTGCCCCATAGTCCCCCAGTATGTCCCAGTGGCCTCCAGGTAGGGTATGAGCCCTTCACCATTGCTCTCCCAGCCTCATCATCCAACTGGTGTTTTACCATCCGTTTGTCTGCCCTTCCAGACTGTACTGTCCTAACTTGAGTACAAGAGAGATCATGTCAAAAATCTTGCTGAAGTTGAAGTGAACGACATCCACTCTCCTCCCCTCATGCACAAAGGATGTTACTCGCTCCTTGAAAGTCCAGGCTTGCTGCTTTTGGACATGGTCTTCTCTTTTAGGTGCCCAGAAATATCACCCAAGAGATATCGATGGTTTGCTCCTCACCAAACTGAGCTGGTACAGCCTGTAGTTCCCGGGGTTGCCCTTTTGGTTTCTTTCAGAGTTGGGTGCAACATTGGCTTGTCCTCTCTCACAAGAGACCTCTACCAAGCCCATGACATGTCAAAAAGGATATTCCAAAGAAATCTCAATCTTCCCCTGTAACTTCATTACCACTATTCTGCCTGTTATACGGTGTACTTAATTTCTCTATTCTTTCATATGTTTTCTCCTGTCCTGATACAATGACCACTTCTGAAGTCATCTTTTCTGGTGCAGACTGTCTAGACAAAGGCCTTTTCTGTTATACTCCCGTTTTCTCCTTCTGTTACTCTTTGTTCATTCAGGTCCCTGTCACTCATCCAGCTGCTGCTTCGAGCTTCATGTAGTTAAAAGTTTCCCTGTCCTTCAGTCTAATTGTCTCCTGTGGCCAACTCTTTATACCTATCTGTTTGTACCTGTTTCTCATACGATTATCCCTCGTAGAAAAGCAACCTCATTAGAGGCAGCCTGTACTTGGCATATGGCTGCAGAGGGTGTTTTAGTGTTTATCAAACATGATTATTCTTTACTTTTCTTTGCTTGCAAAGAGGAAAAATCCTTCTGTGCCTGGGTGCAGCCGGGTCTCTAGGGAGATCGGGTGGGAGCTGGTGCAATGGAGCTGTAACATCCAGCTGCAGAGATCAGTGGAGGAGTCTGATGGAAGGACAAGTGATGTAAATCCCAGCTGGCCAATGAGAGAGATGGTGGGGTTGTGGGGGTGAGGAGCAAGGATGTCCATACAGTGTCACCTCAAGGGACTGCTTTTCCTAGCCATCCAGACCTCCTGAGGAGACCCTCTGGATCAATATCAATTGCAGAAGACTTCCATCATCCCTTCTCTAAACTGAAAAATAAATTTAAAATAGTAATAATAAAAAAAAAATTATTAGGTTCACTTTGAAATCTTCCTTCTTAACTACACTATGAAAAAAACCCCAATTAGCTGTAGAAGTATTGAAGACTTGAAGGAAATTGAAGGAAGAGAGATAGCTTGTTAGGGCTTTCTGTACTTTAATGAGCCCCGTGGTGGATTTAGCTCTGAGGCCATGAACCTCAGATACTGAGAGAAGATTGAAAAACTGCTCAAGGAGTCAGAAGCAAAACTCAAAGTACCTGGAAGCATTAATGGGTCCCACTGAGGGCCACTGCTGACAAAGTCTCCCCAGGGACTCGTTAGAGGAGATAGCTGGAGGCTGTGATTGCAGGAAGGCAAAGGCACAGCGCAGGTGGCTGCAATGAAGAGAAAACTGTTCCTTTGTTTGATGAAGCAGCAAGGCCAAACCTGACCCTCAGGCCCTGGGAAGGCAGATCCTGCCCCTCAGGTGTGGCTCAGGGCTCTTCCTGGGGGCAGTGGGGTGTGAGGGTGAGCAAGGCCAAGTGTAGGGAAACTGTGCAACACCTAAAGGCTCCCCCATGTGATGGTGAAGAAGAAACCAAGTCCAGAGCCTCAAAATAAAGTTTCTTCTGTTGTGCCTCGGTGGCAGAGGCAACTGCATAGCCAAGGGGACAAAGACCTTGGTGCTGTTGGGCTTTTTAGCCTTGCCAGAGCCCTGGGCCATCTCTGCTGCAGGCTGACCATCACTGTCCCATGCCTGCACCTCTTTCCTTGCAGGCTGCAGACACCCATGATGCTTTCCCACATCGCTCTCACCCCGGCATTTCCATATCTGTACTGATGTCTCTCCACTCGCACCGGCTGTTCCTTGAAACACAAAGCCATGGGCTGATCCAGACTCCCTCTGGGTGACCTCTTGCACCACAGTGCAACCATTTGAGTGAGATTTCTTTTTCCTCACATGCAGTCCGAACCTTCCAAGCTGCACTTTGTTGAGGTTTCCTTCTCTTCCCCCTACCAGGAAAAGCTCCACCATCTCTGAAGCCACCCTTCAAGCAGGTGCAGGCTACTGCTAGAGAGCCCTGGGCCTCCACTTCAAAAGGTACAGAAGCCCAGCTCCCTCAGCTTCTCCACACAGGCCCCAAGCCCCATCCTGGCTGATGTCCTTTAGAGCTTCTCCAGTTCCTCCTCCTTCCTTCAGAACAGAGAGCCCCACACACAGGCACACGAGTCCAGACGTGGCCACACCAGTGCTGGGTCAAGGGGGCTGATAAATGCCTTGTCTGGGTGGCCGTGTGCCCCCTAATGCAGCCCTGTGTGCAGCTAGTCCAGTTGACGGTCCGCATGTGCCACTGGCTAAAGTTGCATCCCTCGTAATGCCCAGGCCCTTCTCCTCGGGGTCAGTCCTCGGCCAGTCAGGTCACAGCATGCCCTCATCTGTGGGGTAATCCTGCCCCCAGGAAAGGCCTGGCCACTTCTCCTTGTAAAACTATGTGAGCTTTCTATTTGCTGAATCCCAGAGTTTTCCAGGGTCCCCCAGGAATGAAGCTCCATTGGGCCGTTCATGTGTGCGTGCAGATGGCTCTCCCTGACATGTGGTGCCTCTGACAAGATAGCAGCATGAGGAATCACAGGACACTACTGTGTCCTGTGATATAAAAGGTAGGCACTTGATCAATGCCATTGTTCACCAAGGTACACATTCCCATGGTGAAAAGCTCAGAAACGCCAAATGGAAGTACAAAGGAAGCCAAACTAGGACCACGGAGGAAAGGGTAAATAGAGGTGGGCTATTTGCATGGGAGGGTACAAGGATGGTCAAGGGGAAGAACTTGTGAGTGGGAAAAGAGTGAAAAAGAAATGGTGAAGCAATGGAAAAGTTCAGGGCTGTTTGCAGCCCTGCACCTGAGTAACTATGCCTGGAGTGGGACAAGAAAGTCCCAGATCATCTGACGGGATTTTCTGGTTGACTTCTGTGGTCACTAGGAACCCAACTGATTTCCCTCCCCTCATGTAGGAAAGATGGTGGACTGAAACACAGAATCGTTCATGCTGGAAGGAAGGTGAGGAGATCTCTAGACGACCCTCCTGCTCACAGCAGAGGCAGCTGTCGGGTCAGACCAGGTTGCTCAGGGCTTCCTTCATTTTGGGATTGAAAAGCTCCAAGGGTGGAGATGACACAAGCTCTCTGGGAAATCTTCTCCAGTGATTGCCTGTCCTGACAGAGAGAAAGTTTTGCTCATTTGTTTCAGCTGATGCCATTGGCCCTCATCCTCCCATCACCCACAATAGTGAAGAGCCTGCGTGCTTTTTCATGGTGACAGCCAAGAAGATGTGGGAAGGCTGATATTAAGTCTCCCCAAAGCCTTCTCTTCTCCAGGCTTTGCACCTTTGCAGCAAAGGTGGCCAAAGGCTTTCTGGGCTGCACTAGGAAGACCACTGCCAGCAGGTCGGTGGAGGTGATCCTTCCTCTCTGCTCAGCCCTGCTACAATTTGTCTTGCTCATTTCCCTCGGTGTTTTATACCAGATTACCTTCACTTAGAGGTAGCCGTAGGGCTTCAGGTTACTGGTTGTGAATAGGGTAAAGGCCTCTCGTGAATGTGTTCACAGTCAGTGTCACAGAAGTCTAAACATCATCTGAACAGGTCTTAGCTCTTCAAACCTTCCAACCCCTACTGTTCTGTGATGCTGTGATTCTTTGATTCCACTGTCATTGCCCAGAGGGGCTACCACAGATGTAGACTGCTCCAGTGCAGGTATTTCTATTTAGGCAGATCAATGATGTTGTTGCTTTAGTGTTTCTTTGTTGTGGTACATGCTGCTGCTGTTAGGGAAATCACACAAACACTTGAAGGACAATGGCAGGGTTACCACCTTGGTGGCCCTCCAGTGAGCTGGTTCCTGTTTGCCCTTGTCTCACTGTCACTGGGCAGGGTGTGGTGTAAAAGGTGCTGAGCAGAGCAGGATAATCACTTCTCCTGGCTGTGCTCCTGCTCATTGCGCCTCAGATGCTGTTGGCCGCCTTTGCTGCTGGCTCTTGTTTAGCCTGATAAAACTCAAGGAGCCCCAGGGCCATTTCCACAGAGCTGCTGCCCAGCCACACAAAATGATCCAAACTGGATCAGAGCAGCCCTGCTCTGACATCAGCCTGGTCTCTCAACATCCTTGGATTCATCCCATCTGGTCCAATGGACGACCAAAGGTTGACCTTACCCATGTAGCCCCTGACTTGATCTGCATCCATTGCTGGATTTCATGTGGGGTTCTTCCCCTTACGCACATGGAACTGGGAGACCTTGCTGGTGAAGATGCAGGGCAAGAGTACCTCGTACCCATCTACACCTACTCTTTGCAAATTCAGCCATGACCACACATTATCTTTCTTTATTGTTTCACTGTTCCTGAAGGAATAACTGCTCATTGTTGTGCCCTTCAAATCCCTCGCAAGTGTCAAATCTATGGGAGCTTTGGCTTTTCTAAAACCAACCATATTCCTCAAGTCCTCCTTTGTTTTCATCCTTGCAGCCTCCTTTTGAATGCTTCCTTTTTTCTATGGAGCTTCCCCATGAGTGTCTTGTTTCCCCCAGCTCTTCTTCTGATAGCTCTGCTTGTTGTCCTGACTATGGGTATGACCACACTCTGGTACGTGAAAGACACTGTGCTTGCAGACCACTGAACTGCAGACCCTCTGCTGCCCTTCTGTGCTGCTCACATGGGCTCCCCACAAAAAAGTCACAAGACTAGGCCAAAGTCTGCTCCTCTGAGCTCTGTCATCTACATTCTTCTGTTATGCTTCTCCTTGGGAGGTGAGACCCCACTATTGCATGGTCACAATACCCCAGGCTAGCACTGTTTTTTACATGAAATAACAACTTTCCAGTAGTTGAAAATGTCCATGGTATCGACATCCTTTGATTCAGGCATACTGTGATAATCATTGGCATGCCCAAAACTGGACAGAAAAGAAGCCTCACGACGTTCAGCAAAGGTAAAAGCAAGCCCTGGACACAGGGAGAAATAGTCCCCAGCACCGGTACAGGTTGGGGGCTGAGTGACTGAGAGCTTCTCAACACTTTGGCAGAGCAGTACCTTTGGTGTTCTGGTAGAGCAGCAGCTGACCGAGAGCCAGCAGTGTGCCCTTGCAGCAAAGCAGGCCCACAGCCTCCTGGGCTGCGTTAGGAAGAGCCGTGCCAGCAGGTCGTGGGAAGTGATCCTTCCTCTCTACTCAACACTGGTGACACACTTCTGTGGTGGTCAATAATTTACATTTACTTCCTTAACTGTTCCTCAACTTCCTTATCTGTTCAGCAATTCCTTATCCTTGTGCCCTTGAAGTCCAGGGGAGCTCTGGCTTTTCTAAAACCTCCCTGATTTCTACATTCCTCTTTTGTTTTAATCCTTCCTCAGCCTCTCATATGCTTCCTTTTCCTATGGAGCTTTCCCAGGGTGAGACCCCACTATTTCCCAGGTGAGACCCCACAAGTTCATGGTCACGACAGCCAAGGTTGACACTGGTTTTGACATCCATGTCCAGCTCTTCCTTCTTTGAGAGTACAAGATGCAGATGGGTATCACCATTGTAGACCAACCTGGCAGCTGTGCCTTGACCAAGACCTTCCAGGACCCTCCAGGACTCTTTGCATGCTGCTGTGGTCCCCTTCCACTGAATGCCAGGACAATTACAGTCTACAAGGGGACTTTAATAGGTTCTTTGTCTCCCACCACAATGTCACCCTTATTAGTCTCTCCTCTGACACTCACCCACCAGGGCTCACCCAACTTCTTCATCCCAGAGAGGAGCTCCACACATCTCAGCAGCTCCTTCACACAGAGGACACATCCCTCCTGACCTTCCTGGACTCCTGATCATCCTGACCCCACCCAAGACAGCAGCCCAGGCATGTGAGCTGTCCCAACACCCCTCAGCTGTTTTTCCCTCCAAGTGGAAGGAAGAGGTTGCACACACAGCTCCAGCTCCTCCTCTCTGGGCCCCAGGCTGAAGGCATCAGGGGCATGGCTGGGCTGCAGCACCTCAGCTGTGGCACATTTGGGTTGAGAGTAGAACCCTGCTTCCAAGGCCCCCTCAACTGTGCAAAGGCTTTGCTTCAGAGCAGAGACATGCTGGAGTCTAAGGCAGATGGCTGTGTGAAGAAGAAATGAAGTGCCCACCAAGAGAGCAAACGATGCTCACCCCAATGTCAAAGAGAAACAGAGCTGGGCTGTGTAGTGTGAGCAGGAGAGGGCTTTGCTGTCTGTTGTGTCTCTGCAGCCCTGAGGGCCTGTGCTGGAGGTGAAGCTGATCTCAGGAAGGAAGAGATGATGTTGACAATGTCCTTGACTGTAGACATCCTGTGATTCAGGCCCACTGTGAAAATCACTGGCCTGATCCATGATTGTATCATCAAGGGGATGGTTAAACCCATAGGGGAGAGAAGAACCAGCAGAGTCTGAGAGTGAAGGAACACGTGTGGAGACCCTGGTGTGATGTGCTGGGTTTTCATGCCCTGCCCGGCATCTACCGTAAAGAGAAGGGACAGCCCTTGTGTCACTGCAGTGGTGGGATTCAGTCAGTGGCCCAAAGGCAGCGCCCCTGTCTGAGATGCCCTGGGGGATGCCTGTCCCACAGCTAGTCTGGATGGGGACGGGGTTCCTGTACAGGACCTGTGCTGTCCATGTCAGCTGCGTGCAGTTGTGCTGGAGAGCCCTGGCACCTCCCAGAGCACCACAGGCCTGAATGTGTCAATTAAAGTAAGATTCAGCTGCCCTGAGTTAGGTTAGGCAATGAAGGGTATGGGAGACATGTGGAAAATACAGCTGATGGAGATCAGAAAGACTCAGCTGTCCCTGTGCCACATGACTCCATTTGATCAGCTGAATCCCTCTATGGGCTGCCCTGGACATAAGGAAGGGTTACAGGTTCCTTTGTCCTACGTGTGGGCACCTTCTGTCATTGAAGTTGGCCAAAGGAATTTCCCACCATCCTCCAGGAAGATGCCCCCAGAGGTCATCCTGTCTCTATGAATTGCTCCGCCAGAGCTAGAGCTTGCAGTGACCAGCATGCATCTTGGTCACATCTGGCACCTGATATATCACCGCTTATCTGTACCTGAACATATCCCTCTGGCCCAGCCTATACATTCCTTAGCAAGGGAGCTGAGACAAGGAGCTCACCTGCAGGAGCCTATTTTGGGCACATGTGAACTGATGCAAAAGGAATCCCACCTTCTGGGTGTTTGAGGTGTGCCTGGGATGGAGCTAACTCCTCTTTTATCCCAGAGGACTACAAAGGCAGGATGAGGACCCTCCATTGACTCAGATGAATCCCTGCCCTCAGAAAAGGTAAAGGAGAATCCTTCCTGGTATTGTCTGGGTGTCCTGTCTAATATTAAAAAGAAAAAGCTATTTTTGGACCTCAGTACCTCTCTGATTGAGAAATGCAAATGTTGGAACAAAATGTCTTTTTGCAATAGGAGAAATAACACTGCAGGAAAGTGTCTCTGCCCAGCTGAGGCAGGGAACAGCAGGGATTACATCAGCAGGTTCCCCTGGAGCCCCAGGGACACCTGGAGGGAGCCCCGAGGGGGCAGAGAAAGGGCTGCCTTGGGCTGGTCCTCTGCTGCTGAGCTGGGCTGGGCTCCTGGCATGGAGGGAGCTGATGGCAAGCGGGCAGCGCTGCAGAGAGACAGCTCTGCCCAGGAGCAGCTCCTCTGCCAAGCGCAGCAGGGCTGAGGGCACTGCCTGCAGGCACCCGAGAGGAGCCAGGCACAGAGAGGATAAAGGCAGCTGGGAGTGGGAGGAGAGTTCTGAGCTTGTTCTTGGGGAAATCTTCACCCCTGTTGACACAGTCAGTCTCTGGCTGTAGGGCAAGGCAGTGGGAGTCTCCTGGAGGGATGTTCTAGGGCTGGCTGAGAGGAGCTGTCAGGATGGCTCTCCTGGCTTCTCTGGTGTGGAGAAGGAGGACGTGCTTCAGAGCAGGGCTGCCCTGCTGCACCATGGCAGCGACAATGAAGGAGGGCTGCCTTCTGCGAGGGACTGTGGCAGGGTTTTGAAGACAGGTGGGTGTGCAGGCAGGGGTGCCCAGGGCTGTCCTTGAGAGCAGGGTCCCTGCACCCCAGGGGGCTTTGTGCCAGGGCAGGGACTCTGCCACCTGCCAGGGTCAGCTCTCAGCCTGCCCAGGAAGCTCTACATGGAGCTTCTGTGTGGAGAGGCTGTAGTTGGAAGGAACAATCACTGTCAGACAAGGGTCCTACTGCATTCAAGAGAGTGCCATATGGATCAGGGCGGCTGACAGCTCCAGATCACTCCCAGGACATCACCAGAGGCAGCATTTCAACAGAAAGGTCAAAGCAAGGGCTACCTGAAAGATGAAGCCCTTTCCAGGGTCTGTGCTCTCAGGTTGTTCTTCTAGAGGAGAAAGGGAAAGCAGCTGTCAAGTTTCAGTAAGTCACTGAGACTGCAGAACCATTACACTGAGGGATCAGCAGATCTGCCAGAAAGCTCACAAAGTGCCTTCACCCCCTCCTCTCCCTACACACAGCACCAGCAGCACCTTTGCTTCCAGCATCAGGCTTTCTCTCATCTCCTCCTGAGGAGCCACAAAGAGGGAGATGGCCCTGGGCAGTGCCCTGCTGCCAGGAGGGGTCTGCAGGGCAGAGCTGAGCCCCCAGCGGGTGGGATGGGCTGTGGGAGCAGGGAGAGGGAGGAGACCTGGGCACAGAGAAGCAGCTCCTGGCAGGGGCAGCTCCAGGCAGCAGAGAGCCACTCCACCGGGCTGCATCCCTCTCTGCTCGGCTGCACAGGGAAAGAGAAACCAGATGGGAGAAACCGACTTTGAAAATGGACACTTTAACACCCACAAAAGGCCATTTTCATCTTCAAGTACATTGTCAGGGAGACCATTGTCCAAGAAAGAGAGGTGTAAGGACAGGACAGCTGGGTGGTGCCCAGCAGGTCACTGGTGTGCAGAGCAGCTCTCCTGACTCTGCACTGGGGCACAGAGAGCCCTTTTGTCCCTCAGGGCTCAGCAGTGTTCAGGCTAAAGGCAATGGGAAAGAGAAGGACTTCTGCCCCTGCAAAGAAAGTGCCCTCAGCAGCACAAACTTGATCTCACAAAAAGGAGCTGAATGAAATTATTCCAAAGGAAGAGAAGTCCTTTTGCGGAGATCTTTTTGGAAACAGAATGAGATGGGGTCAAAGAAGTCTGCCTTAACTTGCCAAGGTCTTTCCCTCTTTCAACAGTCCCCCATGCCCAAAGCGGAACAAATGTCCAACGGCAGCTCCATCAGCCAGTTCCTCCTCCTGGCATTCGCAGACACACGAGAGCTGCAGCTCTTGCACTTTGGGCTCTTCCTGGGCATCTACCTGGCTGCCCTCCTGGCCAACAGCCTCATCATCACCACCATCGCCTGTGACCACCGCCTCCACACCCCCATGTACTTCTTCCTCCTCAACCTCGCCTTCCTCGACCTCGGCTTCATCTCCACCACTGTCCCCAAAGCCATGGTCAATTCCCTCTGGGACAACAGGGCCATCTCCTACACAGGATGTGCTGCCCAGCTTTTTCTGTTTGTCTTCTTCCTTGGAGCAGAGTGTGCCCTTCTCACTGTCATGTCCTATGACCGCTATGTTGCCATCTGCAAACCCCTGCACTACGGGACCCTGATGGGCAGCAGAGCTTGTGTCCACATGGCAGCAGCTGCCTGGGGCAGTGGGTTTCTCACTGCTGTCCTGCACACGGCCAGTACATTTTCCCTGCCCCTCTGCCAGGGCAATGCTGTGGACCAGTTCTTCTGTGAGATCCCCCAGATCCTCAAGCTCTCCTGCTCACACTCCTACCTGAGGGAACTTGGCCTTCTTATATTAAGTGCTTTGTTAGTTTTTGGATGTTTTATTTTCATCTTGTTGTCCTATGTGCAGATCTTCAGGGCCGTGCTGAGGATCCCCTCTGAGCAGGGACGGCACAAAGCCTTCTCCACGTGCCTCCCTCACCTGGCCGTGGTCTCCATCTTTATCAGCACTGGCTTATTTTCTCACCTGAAGCCCCCCTCCATCTCCTCCCCAGTTCTCGATCTGGTGGTGGCAGTGCTGTACTCAGTGGTTCCTCCAGCAGTGAACCCCCTCATCTACAGCATGAGGAACCAGGAGCTCAAGGAGTCCATTAGGAAAGTCATTTATTCGATGTTTGTCAATATTGATAAATTTTCCATCACTGTCCACAAATGACATCTACGGTATCCCAGTGCAGGCCTGTACTCTGTTTATTGTTTTTTCTTTCTAGCATTTCCTGTAGTGTTGTTTATGGTTATTACGTTTTTAAATAATTGTTTGTATTTAGCTCACTCTCCTGAGACATGAACCCATCTCTCTCTATCACCTGAAACCTGTATAAATGTTTTTCTAACACAATTTGAGAGCTGCCACTTCTGTAACCTCTCTCTAATACTGTGACATCTTCCCTGTGCAGTTCCTCAAGTTTTGGCTGTTCTTCCAAAGCTGATATCAGGAACAGGCCCCGATGTTTCACCCCAAAAGGGCCCGAGTAAAAAGCTCGTTGTCATATTGGAAGGTGTTAGGGAAGAAGGGTTGGACTTAGGACTCATCTGTTGTTGCCTATTGACGGTGGAGATGGTAAATGGTCACTGAGATACTGTCACAGTGCACTGTCCCAGCGTGCGACAGGGCAGAGGACGTACTCCAGGAGAAGGACCTGGAGGTGCCTGGAGAGCCTGCGAGATAGGCACGGACTGTGTGCACCTGGGGTGGTCAGTGACTGGAGCCTCACAAAGCGAGCGATCGCCCAAAGTGGAGTCACCCAAAGGGAAAGCATTAAGTCCAGGTATCTGCAAGGAAACAAGATGGACACAGGCAACCCGACACAGACCAACTCCAAAGGGCACCAGCACCTTTACAGCGACCCACCAACAGCAGCACTTACACGACCATGAGCCACACAACTGGCCCCATCCTTTTCCCACTCTGTGGCTGATCTGATGTGAAGGTTGCATGAGTGGTCCGTACATTCCCGGCCCTGGGTCTCTCCATTGCCCCGTGTCCTCCTCCTCCTCCTTGCCATCCCACCCCAGCAAAGCATGTACATACATTCATGCCAAAACCACACAAACAAGAGTGAGCCCACTCACACAGCAAATAGCCAGGAGCAGAGTTGAGTAAATGTCGTGGTTTAACCCCGGTCAGCAGCTAAGCACCACACAGTCGCCCGCTCACGGTACAATGAGGGAGAGGATCAGAAAGGTAAAAGTGAGACAACTCATGGGTTGAGATAAAGACAGTTTGACAGGGAAAGCAAATGCTGTGTGTGCAAGCAAAGGAAAATAAGGAATTCATCCCCTGTTTCCCATTGGCAGGCAGATATTTAGCACTTTCCAGGAAAGCAGGGCTCCATCACGCATAACGATGACTTGGGAAGACAAATCCCATGACTCTGAACGCTACTCCCTTCCTCCTTCTTCCCACAGATTTTCTTGCTGAGCGCGATGCCCTATGGTATGGAATATCCCTTTGGTCAGTTGGGCTCAGCTGCCCTGGCTGTGTCCCCTCTCAACTCCTTGTGCACCCCCAGCCTAGTCGCTGGTGGGGTGGGGTGAGGAGCAGAAAAGGCCTTGGTGCTGTGCAAGCACGGCTCAGCAATGACTGAAACATTGGTGTGTTACCAACACTGTTTTCATCACAAGTCTAAAACACAGCCCCATACAAGTTACTAGGCAGATAATTAACTCCACCCCAACTGAAACCAGTACTGCAGGACTGACCACGGTGATGAGGCGTGGGGTTTGGCCAGACCAGCACTGACCAGCCACCTCCCCATGGGCAGCTGGCACCTTGAATCCCCCTCCTCCACATCTTCCATAGGCTTCTTCTCCACGATCGACCTTGATCCCTCCCTTTCCCTGCCCCAGTCTCCTCCCCAATTCGTAACCCACACCAATTACTTTTTGCCTAATAGTCTCAGGTTTTACCCATTTGTACACAATTTGATAGTTTGGATACTACTACACTACACTACACTTGATACCATTGCCTAGGTCCTCTGGGACTTCAGTGGCATCACTGATGGCTTCCCTAGGCACTTCCCTTGCAAGACTTGACTGCCCAGGAGATCCCCAGTGCTTCCCCTCTGTGCAGTTTGGCCACTTCTCACATCTGCAGCCGCCTGTGAGACCCAGGCCATACGGACCCTGTGATACGGACACAGGCAGCTGCCCATACTGCTGGTCCCTTCTCACGCTGTTCTCTGTCACATTTCTCATGCCACAACCCATAGGTTCCCATGGCATGTGCTGGTGGCTTCAGCCCAGAGCAGGGCCTCACCAGGGCCCCAGTCATCTGTCTGCAGCCTTCCCATCTGATGTCCTTGATGACCTCATGATGTCTGCCTTCTCCTGGCCAATCACCTTGCTGTCATGAGGTGACCTCACAAGGTGATCTCACGCTGGATCCTCTGGAAGTACCACCGGATACTGATGGGCAGACAGCGGAGGTCTGCTTGAAAACCTGAGAAACAAATGTTAAAAATTATGAGCATGACATCATCAGCTGAAAACATTGAAAACTTTAAAAACTATCAGTGTTTTCCCACAAGATCAAAATGAGTTTTCAGGGTGTGCATGAATATCAAGAGGAGAGCTATTGACCTTCCACTCTGTTTGCAGTGTCAGTACTCTCTGGATCAGGCTGTGCATTTAATCTCCCTCATCTTTCACGTATTCCCACCTCTCCCAACTAAACTGACCCTGTCTGCAGTCACCTTTCCAGCAGCGCATCTGCATAAAAGCACTTGCAACAGCTCTGTAGATTCCCCTTCCCCTTCCTCTTTCATCATTCAGACACCTCTCAACAGTCCAGTTGATACTTTGAGATTCGTGGAGTTAAAAGCTTGCCTGTCTCTCAACAGTCTGTCTCATTCTGCACATTCTTTAGTTTTGCTGATTTGATAATTTTTCATCTCTCTAAAATATTTCTTGCATGGTCATGCCTTGTGGAAGGTGAACCTCATTGGTGGCAGCTTGTACTTGGCACACAGTTGAGGAGTGGTTTATTTTAATGGTGAACCTGATCATTTACTTTTGTTTGTTCAAAAACAAGACAATCCCTGTTTGCCTGTGTGCAGCAGGTCTCTGAGGAAAGCAGGTGGGAGCTGGTGCAAAGGAGCTGGAACATCCAGCTGCAGACTGCGGTGGAGAAGTGTGATGGAAGGAAAAGGGATGCAAGTCCCAGGTGGCCGATGAGAGCCATGGTGGGGTTGGGGAGGTGAGGAGCAAGGTTGGCCATCCTGTGTCAGACCTCAAGGGACAGCTTCTGCCAGCAGTCCAGATCTCCTTAGGAGAGACCCTGTATCCATATCAGTCAGAGAATGCTGCTCTCACCTCTTCCATGCCCTGGCAAGGCAGATCCTGTCCCTCCCGCATGGCTCAGGGCTCTTCCTGGGGCAGGGGGAGGTGGGGGGTGTGATGCTGAGTGAAGGACACCGGTGGGACAGTGCCCAGCCTTGCTGGGGGTGTGCAAGGAGGCCATGAGGAGGCCCCCCCAGTGCCTTAGGACAACATGTCTCCTCACAGGCCTTGGTGGCAGAGACCACTGCTGTGCCCCAGGGGACAAAGACTTGCGTTCTCTTGGTGACTTCCAGCCTTGCCAGTGCCCTTTGCCATCTTCACCGCAGCTTGTCCTACACAGACCCACAGCTACTGGGTCTGGCGGGGATGGAGTGAACTTTCCCCATAGCAGCCCATACCCTGCTGTGCATTCTACTCGTGCCTGGAACAGTGTTGATTCCGCACCAATGTTTTGGCTATTGCTGAGCAGTGTTTGCACCGCGTGAAGGCTGTCTCTCCAACCCCCTCTAAAGGTAGTACACTCGGGGTGGGCAAGTGGTTGGGATGGACCACAGATGGGACGGCTTACCTGAACTGACCAAAGGGATATTCCTTGCCATATGACATCATGCTCAGCAAGAAAAACTGAGAGAAAAGAGAGGGAAGGGGGTGACATTCATTATTAAGACATTTGTTTTCCAAAGAGACTGCTACATGTATAGGATCGTTGCCTCCCAGGAGGTAGCTGATATTGTCTGCTGACAGGAACTAGAGGAAACAATCTCATCTGGTTTTGCTTTGCTTCTGCCTGTGGCCTTTGTTTTCACTTTATTTTTTTTTTTATCCTTTTCCCCACAAACACTCTCCCCCTCTGTTAAGTTACCTTTATCTTTACTCATGGGTATTTTCACTGTCTTTTCTCACTTATTCATGCTGAGGAGGAGGAGTGAGGACCTCCCATGGCTTGGTGGGCACCTGATGGCCAGCCATGCATAAACCACCAGTCATCCTTCCCAACTCTCCTGCTACCAACAGTGCTAACTGGGTGAGATTCCTCAAGGGCTCCCCACAACTCGGCATCATCCACAAATGAGCTGAAAGTGAATTTTCTCGCACTGTAGAGAGAGATGATACAAACATTCCACAGTGGTGGTCAAGGGTTAGTCAATGAGGGACGCCATTAGTAATTGGCTGCCAGGAGGACTTTGTACCAGAGATGACATTTTAACATTATTGTTCAGACCACTTCCCACCCAAGCACGGTGAGAGGAGCAGCTGGAGAAAGTCTTCACCTGGGCAGGAGAGCTTTCCCAGGGTGGAACTTCTGATGCACACATGGGACACCAGCACTAATAGGAAGGAAAAGACTGGGTCTAAAAAGAAGGTTATGAAATCAAAGGCCATGAGTGTCATGCTTTCACTGCAGGGGCGTTCCAGCATTGGGGCAAAAGAACAGAAGAAGTGGTCCGGGACATCAGGGACACAAAATGTATCTGGAAAAAGAACAAAATGACACCTGTAGATGACAGAAATCCCCCTAGCCAAGGTGCAGCCCTCTTATGGAGACAGCCCTTCCATTTCCTGAGCCTTGCCGAGAGCAGGGGGTGGCATACAGCCCAGTACTCATCGTAGGATGTGGCCACCAGCAGGAAACACTCCGTACGTGCCGAAGGCGCGGGAAGTAGCACAAATATTGCTGCGAGCAGAGATTGTGCTGTCCCCAGTCAGGGGACAGTCAGGGTGGTGCCGCTGGAGCAGGTTTCACAGTTTTCCAGGAGCATCCCCATGATGAGGAGGGTGTTCCCAACCACAGTCACGGGGCAGGTCGTGAGGAAGAGAGGAGGAAGAGATGGGAGGACAACTCTGAGTGAGACCATTTGCTTCTCTGTCTGGTGCTTAAAAAATATTGTGATCGACATTGAGAGAGGTGAAACGTGGAGGGGTGTGTGCCTCTGGCTGCATTCCTACTGCCTAGACGTGCTCTGTGCTTTGTGAGAGGTGAGAAATGCCATCTTCTGGAGGGCAATGCCGCTCACGCCTGCAGAACCCTTTCTGACTGCACAGGGGAGATGCCCCACAGAGGTGCTTCTGTCACACCGTGTAATCAAAGGGACAGGCCATGAAGAGAGGGGAGGGTGAGGTAGCGCACAGGCTGTGCCTGGAGGCACACCCAGCACTGTCAGGGCTCTGGCAGGGCTGTTCAGAGACACGAGTCCTTCCCTGGCACGGGCAGAGGCCCTGCAGCAGACTCCCTGGCCTCCTGTTGCCACTCCCAGAGGCTGGCAGCCCCTCAGCCCTGCGCTGTGTCTCCCTGCTCGGCACCTCTCTGAGATGCCCCACGGCGTGAGGAATGGACACAGGGACCTGGGGTCAAGGAAGCCCATCCCAGTGCTGCATTCAGGGGGTTTCCCAGGGGACGTTACTCTCCAAATGAAGTGACCTCCAGATGCTGTCTGTCCCACAGGCCTTCAAGGAACCCCCAGGAATAGCTGATGGTGTTTGTGCTCTCTCAGGTTCATCTCCCCACACGCACATGATGTGCATGCTTACATCTCATTCCTACAATACAAACATGAACTTCTTTGGAGGGACAACCAACCTCCCCAAGCTGGGACGAGAGGCCAGTGCTAGAAATGGTGGTTGTTACTGGAGAGGTGTGTGAGGATTGCCCTGGGGCATCTTACCCCTGGTGTCCAGCACACACAGGGACAGAGAAGAACCTGCTCTGCTGGCCCTTCATGTCTTTCCCAGGAGCCCTGGCTGAGTGAGGAAGCTGCCGCTTGTCCCCAGCCTGCACACTCACACAGTTAAGCTGCACACAGGTGTTTTCCCTTGCAGGGCACTTTCCTGGGCATTTTCTTGACAGCAACTTTGGAAGAAGGCCTGAGCCTTCAGGCACTGCCCTGAGGCAATGCCATGGTGTGATGGAGGAGCTGTTGGGGAGGCCAGCTCTGCCAGAGAAGCACCCGGTGCCTGTCCCTGCCTGAGGGGACAGCACACAGCAGGAGTATGAGCTGCCAGAGCACTCGGTCCTTACAGCAGCGCCAGCGCTCAGCAGGAGAGTGTGGAAACAGAGAATAAGTCTGAAAAGAAGAAGGCTGGTGCTCCCTGACAGTGCTGCTGTGCTGAGACACTTTCCCCTCCACCTCTGCTCACAGGCATAGACCTGCAGCTCCAGAGTGAGTTCCAGAGGAAGGATCTTGGGCAAACACGTCACTAGAAGGTTCTTTATTTTGCTTAAATACACAGAGAGCACAGGTCCTCTTTTACAATGTCTGTGGGATTCACAAATTAAGACAGATGCATAATTAGCAAATGCAAAAATGATGAGAATTCTTTTTGCACAGCGTTATACAAAGAAAAACAATGACACAATCACAAACTCAAACAAAGCCCAAGAAAAATTACAGAAGATGGGGTTGCCCTGTAACGAGGGACATTAGGAGTGATTTCCAAAACAGGACAGTTTACTGCTTCTGGTCATCAATTTCCACAGGGCGTCCTTGAGCTCTTTGTTCCTCATGCTGTAGATGAGGGGGTTCACTGCTGGAGGCACCACTGAGTACAGAACTGCCACCAACAGATCTAGGACTGGGGAAGAGACGGAGCGGGGTTTCAGGTAGGCAAATGCTGCAGTGCTGACAAACAGGGAGACCACGGCCAGGTGAGGGAGGCACGTGGAAAAGGCTTTGTGCCGTCCTTGCTCAGAAGGGATCCTCAGCACGGCCCTGAAGATCTGCACATAGGACAGCACGATGAAAATGAAACAACCAAAGCCTAAACAGGCACTAACCACAAGAACTCCACCTTCTCTGAGGTAGTCTGAGTCTGAGCAGGAGAGCTTGAGGATCTGGGGGATCTCACAGAAGAACTGGTCCACAGCATTGCCCTGGCAGAGGGGCAGGGAAAATGTACTGGCCGTGTGCAGCAGAGCATTGAGAAACCCACTGCCCCAGGCAGCTGCTGCCATGTGGACACAAGCTCTGCTGCCCATCAGGGTCCCGTAGTTCAGGGGTTTGCAGATGGCAACGTAGCGGTCATAGGACATGACAGTGAGAAGAGAAAACTCTGATGTAGCACACAAAAATAAAAAGACCTGTGCTACACATCCCCAGTAGGAGATGGCCCTGTTGTCCCACAGGGAATTGGCCATGGATTTGGGGAGAGTCGTGGAGATGGAGCCCAGGTCAAGAACAGAGAGGCTGAGGAGGAAGAAGTACATGGGGGTGTGGAGGCGCTGGTCACAGGCGATGGTGGTGATGATGAGGCTGTTGGCCAGGAGGGCAGCCAGGTAGATGCCCAGGAAGAGCCCGAAGTGCAAGAGCTGCAGCTCCCGTGTGTCTGCGAATGCCAGGAGGAGGAACTTGGTGACGGAGCTGCTGTTGGACATTTGTTCACTCTGGGCATGACAAACTGTTGAAAGAGAAGATATTGAGAAGTCATGACAGACTTCTTTGAGCCTATCCTGTGCTGTTTCCCAAAAGATCCCCCCATAATGACTTCTCTTCCTCTGTAATTCAGCTCCTTTTGTGAGATCAAGTTTGTGCTGCTGAAGAAACTGCCTTTGGAGAGGCAGACATCCTTCTCTTTTCATTGCCTTTAGCCTGAACACTAAAAAAAAAAAAAAAGGAAAGAAGGGCTCTCTGCCCTTTTGTCCACACGAGTGACCTGCTGGTCACCACACAGGCATCCTCTGCTTACCTTTTCTCTGGCAGATCTGCTGATCCCTCAGTGTAATGGTTCTGCAGTCTCAGTGACTTACTGAAACTTGACAGCTGCTTTCCCTTTCTCCTCTAGAACAACCTGAGAGCACAGACCCTGGAAAGGTCTTCATCTTTCAGGTAGCCCTTGCTTTGACTTTTCTGTTAAAATGCTGCCTCTGGTGATGTCCTGGGAGTGATCTGGAGCTGTCAGCCGCCCTGATCCATATGGCACTCTCTTGAATGCAGTAGGACCCTTGTCTGACAATGATCACTCCTTCCAACTACAGCCTCTCCACACAGAAGCTCCATGTAGAGCTTCCTGGGCAGGCTGAGAGCTGACCCTGGCAGGTGGCAGAGTCCCTGCCCTGGCACAAAGCCCCCTGGGGTGCAGGGACCCGGCTCTGAAGGACAGCCCTGGGTACCCCTGGCTGCACACGCACTTTCACGACTCTTTACCTTTTCCAGGGAGAAGGCAGCCGTCATGCCCAGTGCCTCTGATGGTGCAGCAAGGAAGCCCTGATCTGGAGAATGTCCTCCTCCTCCACAGTAGAGAAGTTGGGAGAGTCCTCCTGAGAGATCCCACTGGCTGTGGCATGTGCCAGCTTTTGGAGATCATTCCAGGAACCACAGCTGCTTTCCTTTGTGAAGATTTCTCCCCCCATTAACTCTCAGCATCCTCCCCCTCCAGTCTACCTTTAATCTCTCTCTGCCTCCCTCCTCTCCTCTCCTCTCGGGTGCCTGCAGGCAGTGCCCTCAGCCCTGCTGCGCTTGGCAGAGGAGCTGCTCCTGGGCAGAGCTGTCTCTCTGCAGCGCTGCCCGCTTGCCATCAGCTCCCTCCATGCCAGGAGCCCAGCCCAGCTCAGCAGCAGAGGACCAGCCCAAGGCAGCCCTTTCTCTGCCCCCTCGGGGCTCCCTCCAGGTGTCCCTGGGGCTCCAGGGGAACCTGCTGGGAAACAGGATGAAGTCAGCACTGATGTTCCCTGCCTCAGCTGGGGACAGACACTTCTTTCCAGCAGCTGCATTTCTCAATCAGAGACAGATTGAGGTCCAAGAACAACTTTTTTCCTCTTTTTCTTTTCTTCCTTTTTTTTTTTTTTTTTAATTAGACAGGACACCCAGACAATGCCAGGGAGGAATCTTCTTCACCTGTTCTGAAGAAAAGGGATTCAGCTGAGTCAATGGAGGCCCCTCATCCTGGGCTTGTAGTCCTTGGGCTAAAAAAGGATTTAGCTCCATCCCAGGCACACCACAAACCCCCAGGAGGTGGGACTCCTTTTGCATCAGTTCACATGTGCCCAAAATAGGCTCCTGCATGTGAGGTCCTTGTCTCAGCTCCCTTGCTAAGGAATGCAGATGGATGACAGGAGTCAGATGTTCAGACACAGACTCCTGGGGACATATGAGGTGACCAAGATGCATGCTGGTCACTGCAAGCTCTAATATTCATAGACACAGAGCAGCATCTGGGGACGTCTTGGAGGCTGGTGGGAAATTCCTGTGGCCAACCTCATGACAGAAGGTGCCCACATTCAGGACAAGGGAACTTGTAACTCTTCCTTATGTCCAGGGCAGCCCATAGAGGGATTCAGCTGATCAAATGGAGTCATGTGGCACAGGGACAGCTGAGTCTTTCTGATCTCCATCAGCTGTATTTTCCACATGTCTCCCATACCCTTCATTGCCTAACCTAACTCAGGGCAGCTGAATCTTACTTTAATTGACACATTCAGGCCTGTGGTGCTCTGGGAGGTGCCAGGGCTCTGCAGCACAACTGCACACAGCTGACATGGACAGCACAGGTCCTGTACAGGAACCCCGTCCCCATCCAGACTAGCTGTGGGACAGGCATCCCCCAGGGCATCTCAGACAGGGGCGCTGCCTTTGGGCCACTGACTGAATCCCACCACTGCAGTGACGCAAGGGCTGTCCCTTCTCTTTACGGTAGATGCCAGGCAGGGCATGAAAACCAAGCACATCACACCAGGGTCTCCACACGTGTTCCTTCACTCTCAGACTCTGCTGGTTCTTCTCTCCCCTATGGGTTTAACCATCCCCTTGATGATACAATCATGGATCAGGCCAGTGATTTTCACAGTGGGCCTGAATCACAGGATGTCTACAGTCAAGGACATTGTCAACATCATCTCTTCCTTCCTGAGATCAGCTTCACCTCCAGCACAGGCCCTCAGGGCTGCAGAGACACAACAGACAGCAAAGCCCTCTCCTGCTCACACTACACAGCCCAGCTCTGTTTCTCTTTGACATTGGGGTGAGCATCATTTGCTGTCTTGGTGGGCACTTCATTTCTTCTTCACACAGCCATCTGCCTTAGACTCCAGCATGTCTCTGCTCTGAAGCAAAGCCTTTGCACAGTTGAGGGGGCCTTGGAAGCAGGGTTCTACTCTCAACCCAAATGTGCCACAGCTGAGGTGCTGCAGCCCAGCCATGCCCCTGATGCCTTCAGCCTGGGGCCCAGAGAGGAGGAGCTGGAGCTGTGTGGGCAACCTCTTCCTTCCACTTGGAGGGAAAAACAGCTGAGGGGTGTTGGGACAGCTCACATGCCTGGGCTGCTGTCTTGGGTGGGGTCAGGATGATCAGGAGTCCAGGAAGGTCAGGAGGGATGTGTCCTCTGTGTGAAGGAGCTGCTGAGATGTGTGGAGCTCCTCTCTGGGATGAAGAAGTTCGATGAGCCCTGGTGGGTGAGTGTCAGAGGAGAGACTAATAAGGGTGACATTGTGGTGGGAGACAAAGAACCTATTAAAGTCCCCTTGTAGACTGTAATTGTCCTGGCATTCAGTGGAAGGGGACCACAGCAGCATGCAAAGACTCCTGGAGGGTCCTGGAAGGTCTTGGTCAAGGCACAGCTGCCAGGCTGGTCTACAATGGTGATACCAAACTGCATCTTGTACTCTCAAAGAAGGAAGAGCTGGAAATGGATGTCAAAACCAGTGTCAACCTTGGCTGTTGTGACCATGAACTTGTGGGGTCTCACCTGGGAAATAGTGGGGTCTCACCCTGGGAAAGCTCCATAGGAAAAGGAAGTATACAAGAGGCTGAGGAAGGATTAAAACAAAAGAGGAATGTAGAAATAAGGGAGGTTTTAGAAAAGCCAGAGCTCCCCTGGACTTCAAGGGCACAAGGATGGGGAGTTCCTTCTTGAGGAACAGTTAAGGAGGTAAATGTAAATTATTGACCACCACAGAAGTGTGTCACCAGTGTTGAGTAGAGAGGAAGGATCACTTCCCACGACCTGCTGGCACGGCTCTTCCTAACGCAGCCCAGGAGGCTGTGGGCGCGCTTTGCTGCAAGGGCACACTGCTGGCTCTCGGTCAGCTGCTGCTCTACCAGAACACCAAAGGTACTGCTCTGCCAAAGTGTTGAGAAGCTCTCACTCACTCAGCCCCCAACCTGTACCGGTGCTGGGGACTATTTCTCCCTGTGTCCAGGGCTTGCTTTTACCTTTGCTGAACGTCGTGAGGCTTCTTTTCTGTCCAGTTTTGGGCATGCCAATGATTATCACAGTATGCCTGAATCAAAGGATGTCGATACCATGGACATTTTCAACTACTGGAAAGTTGTTATTTCTTGTGAAAACCAGTGCTAGCCTTGGGTGTCGCGACTGTGAAATAGTGGGGTCTCACCTCCCAAGGAGAAGCATAATAGAAGAATGCAGATGACAGAGCTCAGAGGAGCAGACTTTGCCCTAGTCTTGTGACTTTTTTGTGGGGAGCCCGTGTGAGCAGCACAGAAGGGCAGCAGAGGGTCTGCAGTACAGTGGTCTGCAAGCACAGTGTCTTCCACGTACCAGAGTGTGGTCATACCCATAGTCAGGACAACAAGCAGAGCTATCAGAAGAAGAGCTGGGGGAAACAAGACACTCATGGGGAAGCTCCATAGAAAATAGGAAGCATTCAAAAGGTGGCTGCAAGGATGAGAGCAAAGGAGGACTTGAGGAATATGGTTGGTTTTAGAAAAGCCAGAACTCCCGTAGAGTTGACACTTGCGAGGGACTTGAAGGGCACAACAATGAGCAGTTATTCCTTCAGGAACAGTGAAACAATAAAGAAAGATAATGTGTGGTCATGGCTGAATTTGCAAAGAGTAGGTGTAGATGGGTACGAGGTACTCTTGCCCTGCATCTTCACCAGCAAGGTCTCCCAGTTCCATGTGCGTAAGGGGAAGAACCCCACATGAAATCCAGCAGTGGATGCAGATCAAGTCAGGGGCTACATAGGTAAGGTCAACCTTTGGTCGTCCATTGGACCAGATGGGATGAATCCAAGGATGTTGAGAGACCAGGCTGATGTCAGAGCAGGGCTGCTCTGATCCATTTTGGATCATTTGTGTGGCTGGGCAGCAGCTCTGTGGAAATGGCTCTGGGGCTCCTTGAGTTTTATCAGGCTAAACAAGAGCCAGCAGCAAAGGAGGCCAACAGCATCTGAGGCCGTATGAGCAGGAGCACAGCCAGGAGAAGTGATTATCCTGCTCTGCTCAGCACCTTTTACACCACACCCTGCCCAGTGACAGTGAGACAAGGGCAAACAGGAACCAGCTCACTGGAGGGCCACCAAGGTGGTAACCCTGCCATTGTCCTTCAAGTGTTTTTGTGATTTCCCTAACAACAGCAGCATGTACCACAACAAAGAAACACTAAAGCAACAACATCATTGATCTGCCTAAATAGAAATACCTGCACTGGAGCAGTCTACATCTGTGGTAGCCCCTCTGGGCAATGACAGTGGAATCAAAGAATCACAGCATCACAGAACAGTAGGGGTTGGAAGGTTTGAAGAGGTAAGACCTGTTCAGATGATGTTTAGACTTCTGTGACACTGACTGTGAACACATTCATGAGAGGCCTTTACGCTATTCACAACCAGTAACCTGAAGCCCTACAACCACCTCTAAGTGAAGGTAGTCGGGTAGAAAACACTGATGGAAATGTGCAAGACGAATTGTAGCAGGGCTGAGCAGAGAGGAAGGACCTCCACCGACCTGCTGGAAGTGGTCTTCCTAGTGCAGCCCAGAAAGCCATTGGCCACCTTTGCTGCAAAGGTGCAAAGCCTGGAGAAGAGAAGGCTTTGGGGAGACCTAATATCAGCCTTCCCACATCTTCTTGGCTGTCACCATGAAAATCCATCCAGGCTCTTCACTATTGTGGGTGATGGGAGGATGAGGGCCAATGGCATCAGCTGAAACAAATGGGCAAACCTTTCTCCCTGTCAAGACAGGCAATCACTGGAGAAGATTTCCCAGAGAGCTCGCTCGTGTCATCTCCACCCTTGGAGCTTTTCAATCCCAAAATGGAGGAAGCCCTGAGCAACCTGGTCTGACCCGACAGCTGGCCCTGCTGTGAGCAGGAGGGTGGACTAGAGATCTCCTCATCTTCCTTCCAGCACGAATGATTCTGTGTTTCAATCCACCATCTTTTCTTCCTGAGGGGAGGGAAATCAGTCAGGTTCTTGGTGACCTCAGAAGTCAACCAGAAAATCCCGTCAGATGATCTGGGACTTTCTTGTCCCACTCCAGGCATAGTTACTCAGGTGCAGGGCTGCAAACAGCCCTGATCCTTTCCATTGCTTCACCATTTCTTTTTCACTCTTTTCCCACTCACAAGCTCTTCCCCTTGACCATCCTTGTACCCTCCCATGCAAAAAGCCCACCTCTATTTACCCTTTCCTCCATGGTCCTCGTTTGGCTTCCTTTGTACTTCCATTTGGCGTTTCTGAGTTTTTCGCCATGGGAATGTGTACCTTGGTGAACAATGCCATTGATCAAGTGCCTACCTTTTATATCACAGGACACAGTAGTGTCCTGTGATTCCTCATGCTGCTATCTTGTCAGAGGCACCACATGTCAGGGAGAGCCATCTGCACGCACACATGAACGACTGGCCCAATGGAGCTTCATTCCTGGGGGACCCTGAAAAACTCTGGGATTCAGCAAATAGAAAGCTCACATAGTTTTACAAGGAGAAGTGGCCAGGCCTTTCCTGGGGGCAGGATTACCCCACAGATGAGGGCATGCTGTGACCTGACTGGCCGAGGACTGACCCCGAGGAGAAGGGCCTGGGCATTACGAGGGATGCAACTTTAGCCAGTGGCACATGCGGACCGTGAATTGGACTAGCTGCACACAGGGCTGCATTAGGGGGCACACGGCCACCCAGACATCAGCGCCCTTGACCCAGCACTGGTGTGGCCACATCTGGACTCGTGTGTCTGTGTGCGGGGCTCTCTGTTCTGAAGGAAGGAGGAGGAACTGGAGAAGCTCCAAAGGACATCGGGGTTTGGGGCCTGTGTGGAGAAGCTGAGGGAGCTGGGCTTCTGTACCTTTTGAAGTGGAGGCCCAGGGCTCTCTAGCAGTAGCCTGCACCTGCTTGAAGGGTGGCTTCAGAGATGGTGGAGCTTTTCCTGGTAGGGGGAAGAGAAGGAAACCTCAACAAAGTGCAGCTTGGAAGGTTCGGACTGCATGTGAGGAAAAAGAAATCTCACTCAAATGGTTGTACTGTGGTGCAAGAGGTCACCCAGAGGGAGTCTGGATCAGCCCATGGCTTTGTGTTTCAAGGAACAGCCGGTGAGAGTGGAGAGACATCAGTACAGATATGGAAATGCCGGGGTGAGAGCGATGTGGGAAGGCATCATGGGTGTCTGCAGCCTGCAAGGAAAGAGGTGCAGGCATGGGACAGTGATGGTCAGCCTGCAGCAGAGATGGCCCAGGGCTCTGGCAAGGCTAAAAAGCCCAACAGCACCAAGGTCTTTGTCCCCTTGGCTATGCAGTTGCCTCTGCCACCGAGGCCCACCAGAAGAAACTTTATTTTGAGGCTCTGGACTTGGTTTCTTCTTCACCATCACATGGGGGAGCCTTTAGGTGTTGCACAGTTTCCCTACACTTGGCCTTGCTCACCCTCACACCCCACTGCCCCCAGGAAGAGCCCTGAGCCACACCTGAGGGGCAGGATCTGCCTTCCCAGGGCCTTAGGGTCAGGTTTGGCCTTGCTGCTTCATCAAACAAAGGAACAGTTTTCTCAGCATTACAGCCACCTGCGCTGTGCCTTTGCCTTCCTGCAATCACAGCCTCCAGCTATCTCCTCTAACGAGTCCCTGGGGAGACTTTGTCAGCAGTGGCCCTCAGTGGGGCCCATTAATGCTTCCAGGTACTTTGAGTTTTGCTTCTGACTCCTTGAGCAGTTTTTCAATCTTCTCTCAGTATCTGAGGTTCATGGCCTCAGAGCTAAATCCACCACGGGGCTCATTAAAGTACAGAAAGCCCTAACGAGCTATCTCTCTTCCTTCAATTTCCTTCAAGTCTTCAATACTTCTACAGCTAATTGGAGATTTTTTCATAGTGTAGTTAAGAAGGAAGAATTCAAAGTGAACATAATAATTTTTTTATTACTATTACTATTTTAAATTTATTTTTCAGGTTAGAGAAGGGATGATAGAAGTCTTCTGCAATTGATATTGATCCAGAGGGTCTCCTCAGGAGGTCTGGATGGCTAGGAAAAGCAGTCCCTTGAGGTGACACTGTATGGACACCCTTGCTCCTCACCCCCACAACCCCACCATCTCTCTCATTGGCCAGCTGGGATTTACATCACTTGTCCTTCCATCAGACTCCTCCACTGATCTCTGCAGCTGGATGTTACAGCTCCATTGCACCAGCTCCCACCCGATCTCCCTAGAGACCCGGCTGCACCCAGGCACAGAAGGATTTTTCCACTTTGCAAGCAAGGACAAGTAAAGAATAATCATGTTTGATAAACACTGAAACACCCTCTGCAGCCATATGCCAAGTACAGGCTGCCTCTAATGAGGTTGATTTTCTACGAGGGATAATCGTATGAGAAACAGGTACAAACAGATAGGTATAAAGAGTTGGCCACAGGAGACAATTAGACTGAAGGACAAGGAAACTTTTAACTACATGAAGCTCGAAGCAGCAGCTGGATGAGTGACAGGGACCTGAATGAACAAAGAGTAACAGAAGGAGAAAACGGGAATATAACAGAAAAGGCCTTTGTCTAGACAGTCTGCACCAGAAAAGATGACTTCAGAAGTGGTCATTGTATCAGGACAGGTGAAAACATATGAAAGATTAGAGAAATTAAGTACACGTATAACAGGCAGAATAGTGGTAATGAAGTTACAGGGGAAGATTGAGATTTCTGTGGAATATCCTTTTTGACATGTCATGGGCTTGGTAGAGATCTCTTGTGAGAGAAGACAAGCCAATGTTGCACCCAACTCTGAAAGAAACCAAAAGGGCAACCCCGGGAACTACAGGCTGTACCAGCTCAGTTTGGTGAGGAGCAAACCATCGATATCTCTTGGGTGATATTTCTGAGCACCTAAGAGAGAAGACCATGTCCAAAACCAGTCAGCCTGGACATTCAAAGGGTAGATCATGGTTCACCAGTCTGACCACCTTCATCATGGAGTACCATGCTTTGTGCATGAGGGGAGAAGAGTGGATGTCGTTCACTTCAACTTCAGCAAGATTTTTGACATGATCTCTCTTGTACTCAAGTTAGGACAGTACAGTCTGGAAGGGCAGACAAACGGATGGTAAAACACCAGTTGGATGATGAGGCTGGGAGAGCAATGGTGAAGGGCTCATACCCTACCTGGAGGCCACTGGGACATACTGGGGCACTGTGGGGCAGCACAGTGTGAGAAACGCTCCTTATCCAATAACAATGGCTCAGGCAGTGATTGATACGAAGCACATTTTATTTAGACATTCTTGCAAGAACGGGTGTCCTAGCAGGTAGGCACACCTGAGGTCCCAGAATAACTTCTTTTTATTTCCTATCCCCGGCCAAAATTTCCCTCCCCTGTTTCCCCACTGGCTAGGTACTCCAGGGTTTACAGTCCATCCGATTCACCTAAAACTACTTCTGTTCATCCCGCCTCTGTTTACTTCTCCCCATCACCCCTCCTAAACCCCTTACTTCACCTGTTTGTTTCTTCCCTTTTTGGTATTATTGCCCACGGTAGCTGGTCTCAGTTAAAGGTTCATCCTCCCGTTAAACTACCGATCCAGCATAGACTGGTTTCTCCTTTGTCTAAGGGATGAGTATTCTTGCATGTGTCTTGATCAGCCTTTTTCTAATTAATCATTCTCTAGCTGCATTTTGCAGACTGGCCAAGTTGTTCCTCTGCAAAAACAATACTTAGATTTTTCTTACAAAATCTAAGGAGACTCTCCTGGGCCCTGTTCAGTTTAACACCTGTATCCATGACCCAAAGGAGGTAACTCCCACCATGTTTAACAAGAACAAAGGCTGCATTCTGCACCTGGGATGAAATAATGCTGGACACAATACAGACTGGCAGTGGAGTGGCTAGAAAGCAGCCCTGCAGAAAGGGATCTGAAGCTGCTGGTCGACAGCAGGCTCGATGGGAGTCAGCAGTGTGCCCTGGCAGCCACGAGGGCAAACTGCATCCTGGGGTGCGTCACACACGGTATAAGCAGCTGGTGGTTATCCCACTGTATTCAGCGCTGATGCGACCTCAACCTTGAGCTCTGTGTGCAGTTCTGGGCCCCACAATGTAAGAAGGCTGTGAAGGTACCCAAATGTGTCCAGAGGAGGGCAACAAAGCTGGGGAAAGGGCTGGAAGGCATGTCCTGTGAGGAGCGGCTGAGGACTCTGGGTTTGTTCAGTTTAGAGAAAAGAAGGCTGAGGGGCGACCTCATTGCTCTCTACAGGGTCCTGAGGAGGGGAAGTAGAGAGGGAGGTGCTGAGCTCTTCTTCCTCATGCCCAGTGATAGGACACATGGGACGCTTTGCCAGGAGAGGTTTAGACTGGACAGAAGGCAGCAATTCTTTCCCAAAAGGGTGGTCAAACACTGGAACAGGCTTCCTAGAGATGCGGTCGATGCCTTGTGTTTAAGTGTTTAAGAGGCCCATCGGTGTTTAAGAGGTGTTTGGACAATGCCCAAAATAACATGATTTTTCTTTTGGTCAGCCCTGAAGTGCTCAGGTATTTGGACTAGATGATCATTGTAGGTCCCTTCCAACTGAACGATTCTATTCTATTCTATTCTATTCTATTCTATTCTATTCTATTCTATTCTATTCTATTCTATTCTATTCTATTCTATTCTATTCCATTCCTTTCCATTCCATTCCATTCCTTTCCATCATATATACACCTGTAGGTGGATCCCTCTAGAATCTGGGCTCGGACACTCAGCCCCTGGATACCAGCCTACCCAGTTGCAGCCACCTGGACATACGAGTCCCTGAGGCTACAGCTCCATTCCAGATGCTGGTACAGACCACCCCAGTCACACTCACACACATGCACATGAACTCTTAAGTCCAGTCCCTCCAGTCTCTCTGGTTCTGGCACTAATGGCATACGGGCTGTCTGACCTCCTGGTCCTGCTCCGGCTGCTGCACTCACACCACCGTGCTCACACGTTCACACAGAAGATTCACTCACATGGAAAAGAGGTAGAAATTAAGTTTAATGAGGAGACAAGACAGACTGCACTGGTCGTGTCCTCCCCTAAACTTCCCATAATAAGTGGGACAAGGTGTTCATTCCTCAGGAGCCTGTAATTTGGGTTCCCATCTGCCACTGTGCCTTTGTGCTCTTCTTGGTTTCTGGAGATGGGTTCCAGGTGGTTCTCCTGTGGTGGGTCTGGGAGCAGCTGGGGCAGGGCATTAACATTTGATAGCAGATCATGGGAATTGCTGTCCAGAAATGCATCGTGATAAGGCGAAAAGCTTTATTGTTGCATGGGCAATGGCTTCATTCCGGGCCAGTATCACGGTCTTGTTTCTAAGACTGTAGATGAACGGATGTAAGAATGGGTTTAGCAAAGCTACCATTCCGTTTGCCTGCAAGGAAACGTAGGAACCCTGCAAGGATGCACACAGAGAGCAATGCAGCGCCCATAGGCAATGGCCAAGGTGGTGAGATGGGAAGAACATGTAGTAAAAGCTTTTTTCCTCCCAGAGGCTCCTGGAAGGTGTAGAAGACAGAAAAGGATGCCTGTGTAAAATGCCGGAGTTAAACATAAGGAACCCAGCATGACAAATGATGAAAAAATAGAGTTCATTTTCCAAAGCTGGCTGGTGTCAGAGCAGGACAATTTGAACAAGGGGAAGCTGTCGAAAAAAAAATGGTGGATCTTCTTCGAGCCCCAGAAAGTCAGCTTGTA
Source organism: Larus michahellis (assembly GCF_964199755.1). NCBI lineage: Eukaryota > Metazoa > Chordata > Aves > Charadriiformes > Laridae > Larus > Larus michahellis. The sequence goes on along the minus strand of NW_027436403.1, from coordinate 355,357 downwards.
GAGGAGGACCAGAGAGTAACTCAAGAGTGTGGTGCCCATGACCCAAGCAGCAACAACCAGGTGGATGCAGAGCTGAGGCTTCATGATGGCAGCATAACGCAAAGGCTGGCAGATGGCAACGTAGCGGTCAAAGGTCATGACAACAAGTAGAACAATCTCTGTAGTGCCCAGGGCAAAACAGAAATAGGATTGGGCAAAGCAGCTGCTTAGTGAGATTGTTCTCCTACCAGAACCCAGGATCACAGGCAATTTGGTGCTTGTGGAGGATGTAAACCAGATTTCCAGGAAGGACAGATTGCTGATGAAAAAGTACCGGGAGGGGTTTGCCCGCGGTGACCCATGCACACAGGGAAAATGATGGTTGCATTCCCCATCACTGTTGTCAGGTATATGAGCAGAAGGACCAGAGAGAGAAATAGCTGTAGTCTTTGATCAAGCCCTGAGAAACCCTCTAGGATGAACTCAGTAACTGCCGTTGCATTTTCTGGTCCTGTGATAAATTTCAGTTCACCCAGCTGAGACAGGAACATGGCAAAAAAATCAAGTGTGGTAATTTCACAGTCTGTATGAAAAGTTCTGTCCTTTTCTGCTTTTTCTCCTTTCCCTCAGTCTCCCTATATAACACAGAGAGTACGGCTCACACCCTGGTTTCTGTTTCACATTTCTGTTAGAGGCCTCAGAGAATTAGTTGTCTTCTTTCCACCTTTTTCAAACACTCACAAAGGATTGTTTCTCCAGAACAGAAGAGATTAAAGAGGCTGTTAGCTATTTCACCCCATTCCTGGGAAATTCCAGCTTCACTCAGATCTTTTGCAAAGGTTAAACTCATCTGTGCCCAGGAAGTCAGAGAAGAAGGTCTAGGACTTGTAAGCAGCTGGAGAGGCACCTTAATATCCAACATGGGACTGCATAACGTGTTAGGGGCAATGACCAAAGTGAACCAACTATCCAAGAAGGACAAGGTGCTGAGGATGGGATACATGGGGGTGTGTTATTAGTGGTGGAGCCAAATGATGGCAATGGTGACTGCATTCCCCATGACAGTGAGCAGATCAACCACCAGCAGCAGTGTGAAAAGGAGGATTTTCAACGCTTGAATGACTGAAAAGGTCTTTAGGAAAGATATAGGAGGGTTGTGAGGATCCATTTTGGTACCCGGTCACTTGAAGGTGTGACAAGAGTAACCAATATCATGCCTGGTGAAACTCATCTTGTTACGTTTGTCAGCCTTCCTTCCCTTTCTTAGGCTTCCTCTTCCTTCTTGAAATGGGACACCAGAATTGGGCTCTGTAGGGAGTCTGCTTTTCTCTGTGTTTTTACCCAATGACATGAAAAATATTGATCCAGCCCACTTCTCTTCAGACACAGGGAATGCCTCTCCAGCCTGGCTGCTTTGCATGGGTATTCTGGACTGCCAGCTGGAAACTGATATTTCTGGCAAAAGCTGTGTGAATTCTGTTCCATTTCTAACGGTGGTGTAGCTGGGCATCAAGCCTGTGCCGGCGTGCAACCAGAGCACTTAAGTCATTAATCCCCTGGCTGGTCCAGGGACTCTCCCATCTCATCATGCACACGGACGAGAGGAGAGATTGGTCTGAGACAGTGGACTGACTTGAAACCAAGGGATTGAGCTCAGTCAACCACCTTTAGAATTAACCACCTCCAAGATTAGCCAAAATGAGTCACCTTCAAAATTAACTGGTGGACTTGGCAGTGTTAGGTTAAGAGTTGGACTTGATGATCTTAAGGGCCTTTTCCCACCTAAAGGATTCTATGATTCTACGATCACTTTGGAAGCATCTCTTCTACAGGCCCACAGAGCCACTGCAATGGTCTCCTTCCAATTTCCCTTTAAGCCTTCTCTTGACTAGGATGCCTACAGCACCGTAATGGGTATATTACTCGTAATACTGAAATGAAGGCACTCAGTTAAGTTCCTGGTGTTTGTAGTCGTGGACAACTCCTCTTGAGCCTAAAGGAAAACAGAATCAGCAACAAAGTGGTTTGGCAACCAAACAGGAAAAGAGAGCAAAGGGGACAAAGGCACTGTGTACGTGTAAACAGGTTTCTAGTCAGCAGGCTGCTCTGATGGAGCCCTGCACGAGCCTGTGCCCTCTTCTCATTAGAGCCTATTTCCAGCTCCCTTCTGTGCGGGTGCATTCTCTGTCCATAGTGGACATGTGTGAATGGCAGTGAGCTTCAAGCTGGAACCACGGGTGAGTAGGTGGTCGGTGGCCAGCCCAGCCCACACCACAACAGTAGGCTACGGGGTCTGTGTTCAGCAACTGGAGCAGGGCTGAAAACATCCTGCACTCCCATGCCTGGGCACCTGCCATGGGGAGATCATGAAGATCACGGCCCAGGTGACGGATAGAATTAGTGCCTAAGGCAGACCTGGGTCTCCTCCTAGAGAGACTGATGGGCTGCAGAAGGCTGACTGGCTCCCTCCTGCCCACTGGCAGCACAAGACTCACAGGGTCCTGCTGACCACAGGCCTCAATGCTGCAAGAGCTGAGGAACTCATGGAGGACCAGCGTGGGGCAACTGGGCAAAACAGGCTCTAAGTCCTTGTCAGGCCTGGCTCTCCAGACTGTACCTGCACAGGCTGATCAGGATATACTTCTTCAGCTGCTGCCACCATTGGGAGGACACCAGTGAGAACTCACAGCTTCCTTCAGTCAGGGAAGCAGTCTCTGAAAGCAAGTGGTGCTGTAGAGGAAAAAGGTGGCCGAGGTTCCTGGGAGTCCCTTTCAGAACCCAAGTGTGAAAGGAAAAATGCTCTTGGTTTTGACAGAAAAGTCCATCTGGAGTCGAAGTGTGGCTCAGATCTTAACTAGAGCCAAGGGTGAGGGTGAATTGGAAGAGGATGATCTTTAAGGTCCCTTCCAACCCCAACCATTCTGTGATTCTGTGATTCCGTGATTAAAATAAACCACTCCTCAACTATGTGCCAAGTACAATCTGCCACCAGTGAGGTTCCCCTTCCACAAGGCACAACCATGCAAGAAATCTTTTGCACAGAAAGTAAATTAAAAAGTAACCACAATTAAGGAGCATGCTACAGACAGAATTAGACACATTCCTGGAATACAGACAAGCTTTGATCTCCCTGAAGCTCAAAGCATCTTCTGGACTGTTGAGATGTGTCTAAGTGATGAAAGAGGAAGGGCAGGGGAAATCTAGAGAGCAATCGCATGTGCTTCTGTTCAGATGTGCTGCTGGAAAGGCGACTCCAGACATGGCCCATTTATTAAAGAGATGTGGAAATACGTGAAAGATGAGGGAGGTCAAATGCACAGCCTGATCGAGAGAGTACTGACGATGCAAACAGAGTGGAAGGTCAATAGCTCTCCTCTTCCTATTAATGCACACCCTGAAAACTCCTCATTTTGATCTCATGGGAAAACACTGACATGATATTTAAATTATTTAGGTTATTTTGTGTTAGTTGACGAGATTGTGCTTATAGACGCGCCAAAATTTCCCAGTTCTTCAGGCAGAGCTCCGCTGTCTGACCACCAGTGCCCAGGGGGGCCTCCAGAGGACGCAGTGTCTCTGAAGCACATGCCTGGGACTGGCCGCTGTCACAGAGGACCTGCTGGAGAGCGGTGCCCCTAGGACGCTGCAGCTGCAGCCTGGGCAGAGGGTCCCAGGGCACCAACACTGGCACCACACGCCCGTGTCCCTCTAACTGCATCCCACCCCAATTTTATCATCAATTACCTTTGCAAACAAACACAGTACAAAATATCCCCCAGAGATCAGTATATTAGAACAAGGCTAATCCAAGCAAGGAGGATAACACCACCAAAAGTGTTTGAAGCTTCAAGTTGCAAGAGGACATGATCCCAAGGACAAACAGAGGCTGGGTGGAGAACAGATTGAGAGCAGCCCAGAAAAGAAGCGGTTGCCCAGAGAAGTCTTGGAGGCTCCATCCCTGGAGGTGTTCAAGACCAGGTTGGATGGGGCTTTGAGCAGATAAAGTGCGACACCTACAAACGCCCATTTCTCATGGAGGATGCTGCCAAGAGCACCACCGGTTATTATTTGGTCACTGTCCTGCCAGAACTGAGCCATCTCCTTCCCTCTAACGCTACCAGGGGGGAAGGCAGTGAAGAAGAGAAGGGAGAGAATCCAAAAGCCCAAAAAGCTGCTGCGAAAATGAGGAATTTTTGACCCCCAGTATCCCAGGGGTGACTGTGGAAGAAAAGTGTTCAGAGAAACCTTTGTCCTGTGTCTCTGGGTTCATCTCCATGTCTCCCCAGGGCTTCCACCCCAGAGATGCTCCCGCTTCCTCCTCGGCCAAATGGGATCTGTCCTAGAGGTTTGGGAGCTCTGCCTGAAAACGGCTGCCCATATTGAGGCGCCTGAAATCGTAAGGAAGAGGAGGTGAGGAAGGCAAGTTGGGAACAGATACAGAACGATCAGCAGACACTTAGGAAGAGGGGAGATGTGAGGAGCTGCACTAAATAAGTTACGTCTTTCCCAGCAAAGCATGACTAGCTCTCCTCTAACAACTTCCATGGTCCCTTCCCAGCACCACCGGCATCACCGTGCTGCCCCGAGAGTCCTTTTGCAACCCATTGGGCAAGAAAATTTGTCCTTCTTCTCTCAAAACCTGACCAAACTGGCGAGGTTCACTCCCAGAGCAGCAGTGAGCTGCAAGATCTGTGGCCACCAAGCAAGAACTGCGTCGACATGTTGTGTAGAACACGGGAGGCCGGCAACACTGTTTATGACGTAAGCACAGCCAGTGCTTCACTGGGCATTTTGTTGTGTTTCTGGCCAACACAGGGGTATCCTCTGGCCATAACAACCATGCTGTTGACTTCAGCAGAATTGGCCAATCAATAGGGAGAAGGTCGATGTCAACTGCGAGGGCCTGCACAGCCCAGGCGCTGCATCAACCTCCCACTGACTCCCCAACTGTGGTTCCCTCATCCTCCATTTTTCCCAGCGTTTGCTCTTATTCTGACTGCTGGGCCACAACTCATGACTGAATGCAGATTTTAGTGCTATCCTTCATCAGACAAAACCCAAAGTCCCTGGCTGCTCTGCCTGAAAGACCGAAACAAACTGCTAAAGATAAAAGTCGTTCCGCTGAGACAGTCCTTTAGCGTTCTTTGCCATCTCCATCATTGCACAACCCCAACTATTGCCTTAGAATTTCCAGGCTCCCCAAAATCTCCCAGAGTTAGAGAATTTCTCCACGCATGAGAAATGCCCCATCCTGAGGGCTGATGGTCCCCTGGGCCTGACGCACGAGGCAGCAGCAACTCCTCAGGACATGGCCCGGCCTGTGGGAAAGCACAACATCAATGAACCCCAAGCTTTGGAGATATTTAGTCCCCAAACCAGCCGCAGCACATTGCTCTGTGCGGCGAGCTGCCACGACTACCCTCAGTGAACATCTTTTGGCTGTGAGCTCCCCAGACCCATCTCTAACAGCGAGATGTTCGTTTGGATGGACTCTTAATCTCCCTTCCCTCCCACAGGCAACGAGACACCAATTATTTCCACTCGAGCGAGTGGTTCCTGTTCGGCAGCTTTGGATTATCCCTGACCTGTGCACAAGCCCTGATATCCATCATCAAATTTAAAGTTAACCATGGCTCGGTAGGTAATCAAGCTTTACGTACTGGCTCTGTCGCTGAGGATGACTGTAGATAGTCGCTGAGCAGTTGCTAAGGAGAGGATCAAGGGGAATTGTTTGAAGGAACATCTGCAGCCTCATTCTTTGGTCTACCTGGCACACTAAGACCTGAAATGAACATCTAATCAAGATGTTTCTACAAACAATGCCAATTTGGCAGTGAAAACCCAAGTCCAGGCATCCTTTGGGGATTCACAACCACTGCAGAGCCGCAGGCTGGTGGCCCTGCTGTCCCTGTCACAGGACTCCAACTGACAGCAGTTACCAAGGCCCTTTGGGAAGACTGCGCTGGGTGTCACCTTCTCTGAAGAGGACCTGCTGCTTCCCTCTGGCTGGCATTAGCAGCAGAGCCCTCTGGTTCTCCAGCCCACACTTTGCCCCCTTGGACGCAGGAGGGACCGGCTTTCAGCCGCTGCTTTAACAGCTGCCTTTGCTGTGCTCCTTTTCTGTCTCCCTTCCTACCGCATCCATCAGGATGTGCTTCTTCTCATTCCAGACGGAGCCCAAAGCCTCACAGTACACTGCCACCCCCACGTACCCATCCTAGGATATGTTGAAGAAATAACAATTAGCAAATAGGAACTCTACCCATAGTGCGTATCTGGCCAGGCTATAAAGCTGTAAGAGCTCATCCTACCTTCCCAAAGGCATAGACCAGCCGATACTTTTATCCCATATCTACCTCCTGTATGATCTGTCCTGAAGGTCAAATCATCGTTACCTTTGGAAGAGGATGGAAGTTGAGGAGAAGTGGGCAGTAAACGATGAATGGTTGGGAAAAAGCAGCCAAGCAAGTGGCAAAGGAAGGAGCCGAGCTGTCCCAAGGCCAGCTCAGCCCAAGGAGCTTCAGGATGCCAAGCCCTGGCCAGGTGAGCTCACAAGCAGCAGGCGGGTGCTGCATCACTGCCCCTTTGTGACAGGGGCCACCCCCGCACGCATGGGGACGCACTGCAGCCCCGCAGCCACCACAGCCCGGGCGCCTCCTGGGGCCACCAGCCGGCAGCTGTTGGGCTGCCCCAGGCACTGCTGGCCAAGGGCTGGACACAGGCTGACTCTGAACAAGCGCTACCGAGAACCACCTTGAGCAACTGCTCTGGGTGGACCTTGGGTGGCCGCCAGGCCCCCACCCAGCTGCTCTCCCACCCTGCAGCTCCAAAAAGCCTTTTCTGGGTGACTTTTTAGCATCTGGTTTAACCCTTCAACCTGCCTGGACAGCAGTGACTGTTTCTTCTGCCCCAACAAGGCAGCTGGTTGCTATTCCTGCCCACCTTGAGCTCCCCAGTTGGGCCCCTGCACCGCCTGGGTCCTCTAGTCTTCCCCACTCTTGCTCGGGGCAGTGGGTTCCTCCTGCTCAGCTCAGGGCAGGGAGTTTTCCTCCTGCTCCACTCGGGAGGCTTTCTTCTTTATATCCTTCGCTTTGGGCTTCCAGTGTGGCCTCAGCCTTGCCTGGGTGACTTCTATTCATCGTGTCCCTCTCAGGACAGCTGGTTTTTCCCCTCTCTTGCCTGGGGAGGCTCCTTTTGCCCCTGCCCTACACCAGGTGTCTGGATTTACTCCTGCTCTGCTCAAGGTGGCTCTTTGTGCCTCTGCCGAAATCGGTGTGACTCACTTTGCTCCTGCCCCACTTGGGGCATTTATTTTTTTCCCGCTCCTGCTCAGGGCATCTCCTTCTGCCCCTGGCCCTGCTCCACTCATTAGAAATTTTCTAACTCTGGGAGATTTTGGGGAGCCTGGAAATTCCAAGGGAATAGTTAGTGGTGTGCGATGATCAGTATGGCGAGGAAGGCTAAAGGATTGTCTCAGAGGAAGGATTTTTATCTTGAGCAGTTTGTTTCTGTCTTTCAGGCAGAACAGCCAGGGACTTTGGGTTTTGTCTGATGAAGGATAGCACTAAAATGTACATTCAGCCATTGAGCCGAGGAAGAAGTGGGAGCATCTCTGCTGTAGAAGCTCTGGGGAGACACGGAGATGAACCCGTAGACACAGGACAAAGGTTTCTCTAACACTTTTCTTCCACAGTCACCCCTGGGATTCTAGGGATTGAAAATTTTTCATTTTCACAGCAGTGTTTGGCTGTTCAGATTCTTTCCCTTCTTTTCTTGGCCGCCTTCCCCCCTGGTAGCATTAGAGGGAAGGAGATGGCTCAGTTCTGGCAGGACAGTGACCAAATAATAACCGGTGGTGTTCTTGGCAGCATCCTCCATGAGAAATGGGCATTTGTAGGTGTCGCACTTCATCTGCTCAAAGCCCCATCCAACCTGGTCTTGAACACATCCAGGAATGGGGCCTCCAAAACTTCTGTGGGGAACGTGTTCTTTTCTTAGCTGCTCTTGATCCACTCTCCGCCCAACCTCGGTTTGTGCTTGGGATGATGTCCTCTTGCAACTTGAAGCTTCAAACACTTTTGTTGGTGTTATCCTCCTTGCTTGGATTAGCCTTGTTCTAATATACTGATCTCTGGGGGATATTTTGTACTGCCTTCATGTTCAAGGGCAAGGGATGATAAAATTGGGGTGGTATGCAGCTCTATCATTCTACTGAATGAGAGAGAGTCTCTCTCATTCTATCTTTAGCACAATCTTTAGGTGTGTTTATTTGATGTTTTTTTCACCTCTCTAAAATATTTCTTGCATGGTTATGCCTTGTGGAAGGTGAACATCATTGGTGGCAGATTGTACTTGGCACACAGTTGAGGAGTGGTTTATTTTAATGGTGAATCTGATCATTTACTTTTGTTTGTTCAAAAACAAGACAATCCCTGTTTGCCTGTGTGCAGCAGGTCTCTGAGGAAAGCACGTGGGAGCTGGTGCAAAGGAGCTGGAACATCCAGCTGCAGACTGCGGTGGAGAAGTGTGATGGAAGGAAAAAGGATACAAGTCCCAGGTGGCCGATGAGAGCCATGGTGGCGTTGGGGAGGTGAGGAGCAAGGTTGGCCATCCTGTGTCAGACCTCAAGGGACAGCTTCTGCCACCAGTCCAGATCTCCTTAGGAGAGACCCTGGATCCATATCAGTCAGAGAATGCTGCTGTCACCTCTTCTCTAAACTGAAACACAATAAACTACACCCTTGAAAAATGAACAGTCTTTTTCATTAGAAGCTCTTTGAAATCTTTCACCATAAGAACACTAGGAAACGTTTCTAATTGACTGTAAAAGAGTAGAAAAGGAAGAGACGTGGTCTGTTCAGGATTTCTTTGTTGCAATGAGCCCCATGGTGCATTTGGTGCTGAGCCCTTGAGCCTCAGGTTGCACAAAGCTCTCAGGAAGTCAAAGTGAGAAGAAAGAAAGTACCTTGAAGTATGAATGAGTCCCTCTGAGGCAAACCCTGAGAAAGCCTCCCCAGGGGCTCGTTAGAGCAGCTGAGAGGAGGCCATGATTGCAGGCAGGCAAAGGTGCTGTGCAGGCAGCTGAGCTGCTGAGAAAGCCCTGGCTTTGTTTGATGGAGCAGAAAGGCCAAGCCCTGAGCCCCAGGCCCTGGGAAGGCAGATCCTGTCCCTCCCGCATGGCTCAGGGCTCCTCCTGGGGCAGGGGCATCTGGGGGGTGTGATGCTGAGTGAAGGACACCGGTGGGACAGTGCCCAGCCTTGCTGGGGGTGTGCAAGGAGGCCAGGAGGCCCCCCCAGTGCCTTAGGACAACATGTCTCCTCACAGGCCTTGGTGGCAGAGACCACTGCTGTGCCCCAGGGGACAAAGACTTGCGTTCTCTTGGTGACTTCCAGCCTTGCCAGTGCCCTTTGCCATCTCCACCACAGCTTGTCCTACACTGTCCCACAGCTGCTTCTTTTTCCCTGCCGGCTGGAGACACCCATCTCCCTTCCCCACCTTACTCTCACCCTGGCAGTTCGAGACACTCACTGACGTCTGTCCACCCTCACACTCTGCTCCTTGACACACAAAGACATGGACTCATCTCAGACTCCTTCTGGATGTCTTCTGGAAATGGCTTCTGCTGCTGCAGGAAATACAATGGCTGCCATAGGATGGAGGATAAGAGTTCGTCAGGCAGTGATGGGCATCACACACTCGCCATGCCCACCCCCATCCAGGACTGGGGTCAGGGGCCTGGGCATCTTAGCTCTGTGGGAAATCCCTCCAGTGAGTCCAGAAATCCCAACCCAGGGAAGAGAAAGCCCAAGACACTTCACTGCTGAGAAGGCAAATGCTGGCTTAAGTCTTGGGACCATTAGTGTGAATGTCCCACCACCTATGGAATAGTTCAGGAAATTTTTCAGGAAGAAGAGACCTCACAGGCACCAAACGCAGACACAAGCCTCATCCTGGCCTAAAAAGGTATTCAAAAGGTAACGACCTCACAAACACAGACCCCAGTCATGAGCCTGCTGCTGGACAATCATGTGCCCAAGGAACCATAACCTCAGAAGCAACCTCTAGCTGCTGGCATGTTCCATACATGCTGGCATGGTCCATCCTGTGTGTTGCATTCATACCCATGCTGCTGGCATGTCCCGTACTTGGGACCTCACAAGAACCAAGCCTGGTCATCAACCCTCTGTTGGCCTAAGGGGTGCTCTGGAACACAGGCCTTCAAACACCCAGGAGCTTGCTCATGGTCTCTCAGGTCCTCAGGCAGCAGCACCCTCACAACTGGCATTCAGGCCATTCACCTGCTGCGGGGCTATCAAGAACTCGGGCAGACGTGATCTCCCAAGCACCAAGGTCATCCATGAGGCTGGTGTTGGCCTATCAAGCACTCAGACCTTTGCGGTGACCTCCAAACCAGTATCAAAGTGATCTGCCTGTTTCTGGCCTATCAGAGATTGTGGCATCACTGACCTCCTAACCAACATCCACACCATGTGCCTGCTGCTGGCCTGTCAGGTACTCATGGAGAAAGGACCCTGTAGGCACCGAACCGAGCCTTGAGCCTGGGGTTGGCTGGCCACCTGCAGAGACAGGGGTGACCCCAAAATGAGCATCGAAAGCAGATGCCCGCTCTTAGAGCAGCGGTGACCTCACAATCAACATGCCAGACCTTGGCCTGCTGCTGGCCTGTTGGGTTCTCAGGCAGAAGGCACCGCACAAACATCTACCCGAGACATTGCTGGACTGCCATGTCCTCACAGAATCATGTAGATTGAAAGGGATCTTTGGAGATCGACTAGTTCAATCCCCCTGCCCTAGAGGGAGTCAGCCAGAGCAGGTCACTTAAGAAGACGTCCAGGCTGGTTTTTAGTATCTCCACGACAGGACACTCCACAGTCATGCACCCCTCATGCTGAAACCTGTTTTCTTGAGTTCAGTTGGAATTTCTTGGTTTTGAGGATTGGGGCATAGAGCACATTGCCTGTGTGGGGCCGGTGGGGGAGATGGGCTTCTTCAACCTGGTGAAACTCCTCCAGTGATGGTCATCGTCCAAAAGGGATAACAGCACTCCAAGCATGGGAGAGAGATGGATGGGATATGATAGATATAAACACATGGAAGGATTTGGCTGAAGAGATTCTTAGCCTGCTGAAAGACCAGGGCATTCTTCCAACTGCCTGAAGCTCAAAGCAGCACCTGGGGAGTTTAGAGGGATGTGACTGAGTGAGGAGTAAGGGGACGGGCAAACTGGAGAGCAAGGGGAAGGCCATCCCTGCTGCCCCATTAATGGTCCAATGGCCCCACTGTGCTGGAACCGCATGGGACAGGTGTGCTCAAGGGTGGGGAGACATCCTCCCTGCAGGCACAGAAATGCTCCCTAGCTCTTCTCCAGAGACACACCTTCTTCCAGGAGAGCCTTTCCCCAGGTGAGCGTGTCCAGGCTGGCCTGGCTGGACGTTCCTGGTTCCCACCCTGTGCTTCCTGCAGGGCCCTGAGCTGGCAGTGCTGCTCTTCAGAGGGAGGGGGCTGTGCTGCCCTGGGGCCATGGGGTGACCCTGCACTGGCCATGCTGGTCAGGGTGAGGAGAAGATCCCCTTTCCATCTTCCCTCCTGGGTCATTCAGAAAGGACCGGGCTGGGCAGGACCAAGGGGTGTCTCCAGTGGCACAAAGGGCAGGGGAGGGCTGCACTAGATCCAGCCCATGGGGCTTTCCAAGAGGGTGTCCTGAACCACTCTCCAGTCTTCTGTCCCTTTGCCTGCTGGCTCCTCACAGCCTCTCCTGGCAGCCCACACTTGTTTGTCCATTGGCTCCTGACGTTCCTCTTTTCCTCAGGGAGACATTCCCTTGGATGGTCACTCATTTGATGAGGTGCCCCTCACTGCCCACCCACCCTCACACACTGTCCCTGCAGATCCCATGAGCTCTCTTGGCAGCTTCCAATTCTTCTCCAGGACGAAATCTGGCACCAGCTCTGCTGCAAGTGGGGCAGCACCAGGCCCATATGGCAAACACCTGTTGCTGTTTGAGTGGACTTGTTCAACCTTGAAGAGAGGTCTTCATTCAACTCTTGGTCCAAAAACTATTCCGAGCCTGTTGCCCTGAAACCATCAAGAACCACAGAAGGGAAAAAGTCCTTTTGAGGGAGCGGCTGCTTGGGTGCAACTCCTGAGAATGGCTTTGTAAGAGGCGTCCAGCGTTCTGGCCCTGGCCTGAGGAGCCATTTTATGGTGCTATTTTCACAGAGACCAGCTCTAATAAAGAGGTTCTCATCGCCTGCTGCTACCCACAGTCACAGGGGTGCCACTGTAGAGACAACAGGACTGTCACAAGGTACACGAGGCCTCAGGGGGAACAGAAAGGCAAGGGCACAGCAGGACAGTGGGGATGGGATGTGAGGAGAAACCAGCACTGGAAAGGCCACGTCCTGCTGCTGTCCTTGGCCATGGCTCCAGGGAAGCAGCAGCCCCGACTCGCAGGCGGCACAGACAGAGTGCCCAGCGAGGCAGCCAGGGGCAGCCCCAAAGGCCCCAGGGGCTGATCCTCCATGGGGCAGATGGACATTTGCCTCCTGAACCCCTCCTGCATGCTGGGGCTGCTCACCCAGCTCCAGAGGGTAGTTAAGAGATGGGAGCTGAGACTAATAATTTTTTCCAGATATCTTTATTGAGCTTATCTAAAAAGAGAGCCAGGATCCATATGCAAATGAGGTCTTTGGGTCACGAAAAAAAGAAGTAGGAAACCAAGAATTGTAATAACAAAGGTCTAGAACAGAAAAAACCAAAACACATAAAAACAATCAAATGAACATAAAAACCCACCATCAACAAAAAAATCCCACAAAGAGAAAGTAAAGAAACATATGAAGAAAAATTAGTCCTGTTTTTTCCTGAGATGCAGTGGGAGCTCCATTGGCACAGTGGACACCTTATTAATCTAGGGATGATTCTATTCAAATAGTTTCCTCAGGGCATCCTTGAGCTCTTTGTTCCTCATGCTGTAGATGAGGGGGTTCACTGCTGGAGGAACCACTGAGTACAGCACTGCCACCACCAGATCGAGAACTGGGGAGGAGATGGAGGGGGGCTTCAGGTAGGCAAACATGGCCGTGCTGATAAAGATGGAGACCACGGCCAGGTGAGGGAGGCACGTGGAAAAGGCTTTGTGCCGTCCCTGCTGAGAGGGGATCCTCAGCACAGCCCTGAAGATCTGCACATAGGACAGCACAATGAAAACAAAACAAATAAAAGAAAAAAAGACAGTAACTGCAAGAAGCCTAACCTCCCTGAGGTAGTCTGAGTCTGAACAGGAGACCTTGAGGATGTGGGGGATTTCACAGAAGAACTGGTCCACAGCATTGCCCTGGCAGAGGGGCAGGGAAAATGTACTGGCCGTGTGCAGGAGAGCATTGAGAAACCCACTGCCCCAGGCAGCTGCTGCCATGTGGACACAAGCTCTGCTGCCCATCAGGGTCCCGTAGTGCAGGGGTTTGCAGATGGCAACGTAGCAGTCATAGGACATGACAGTGAGAAGATAAAACTCTGTTGCAGCACAGAAAAAGAAAAAAAAGACCTGTGCTACACATCCCCAGTAGGAGATGGCCCTGTTGTCCCACAGGGAATTGGCCATGGCTTTGGGGAGAGTGGTGGAGATGGATCCCAGGTCAAGAACAGAGAGGTTGAGGAGGAAGAAGTACATGGGGGTGTGGAGGCGCTGGTCACAGGCGATGGCGGTGATGATGAGGCCATTGGCCAGGAGGGCAGCCAGGTAGATGCCCAGGAAGAGCCCGAAGTGCAAGAGCTGCAGCTCCCGTGTGTCTGCGAATGCCAGGAGGAGGAACTGGCTGATGGAGCTGCTGTTGGACATGTGGTGCCTCTGGGTGTGGAGCACTGAAGAAGGAGGAAAAGACAGTGAGAAGTTAAGGGAGACTTCTCTGAGCAAAATCAACAGCATTTCTCAGACTTCACACTCTGCACTGCTTTTCCACTTCTATCAGATCTTCATTCAGCTCTGTGGCTGGAGCTCAGACTGTTTCTGGCCGAGTGTGCCAGGAGGAGCGGGACCTCTGCCCGCTGGCTGCCCAGGAGTCAGCCCTGCTCTGCAGCAGCAGATTCGTGGGAATGGGGTGGCCAGTCCTGGTGTTCCAATTTGTCAGATAAACCTCTCCTCATGGAAAAAGGGCTTGTCAGTCTCTGCACTCCCATTGCCATGAAACCACAGTTGCAAGAGTGTTGGAGAGAGGTTCTTCTACAGCTCTCTCCCGTCTCAGCTGGAGATTCTCTTGCATTTCAGAAACCCTCACCATTTCTGCTGCATTCAGGGACAGCAAAGGGAGTCCTGCCAGGCAAGGGGATTGTCTGAGGGTTAGTGCAGAGAGAGGGGAGCTGGTCTGTCCCTCTGTCTTGTTCCCAGCTGCCCTCTGCTTGTGCCTTTCTGAGACAGAGGGGAATCGCACTCGCGTGTTGACATGGAAAGACACCAGGCACTGCTGAGAGCAGAGAAACCCGCTGCCGAGAGCTCAGTGTCTCACCCTTTCTCAGGTGAAGTGCAAGAGCTGCAGCTCCCGTGTGTCTGCGAATGCCAGGAGGAGGAACTGGCTGATGGAGCTGCTGTTGGACATGTGCTGCCTCTGGGCATGGGGGCTCTGTCCAAAGGAGGAAAAAAGAAAGACAAAATTAGGACAGACGCCTTATAGCAAAGACAGTCTGCTTTTCAGTGATTGGTTTTTTTTGATTTTTCTGCCATCACAGTTGGTGAGTGGTCGTTTGAGAGGAAGAAATTCTAATTTTTATGATTGAAACTCTGGAGTCTTGAGACAGGACAGGAAACAGGGCTCTGATCTCTGTGGTTTAGTGCAGAGTCAGCAGAGCTGCAGTGTCCATCAGTCTTTTTTCCATCTGCCCTGTGCTTCTGCTTGTGCTGCCTTGAAGATGACTTCACACACAAATTCCGCTCAAAAAAAAAACAAAAAACAAACACATAACTGAACTCATATGGGAACAGCGGAGCTCTGTTTGAAAGGACAAATATACAAATTCTTCTCTTTCCCAAAGCAGAGTTAGAGCTGTGATGGGGAGAGCAGGACACAACCCCTCACAGAGAGAAGCAAAGGACTCTGTGAGGAGAGTGCCGACCCCCGAGGAAAGGCTCAGCCCTCCCTAGGATCCCACAGGAGAGCTCTGCCTTTCTGGGGGCAGCTGGCAAGCCAAGAGGACAGGCAAAGCAGAGAGTCTGGCGTCCCTAGGATGGGATGTTCTGAGGGGAGAGTCAGCTCATTGCCCAGCAGAGAATGCCCAGAAGACATCCCCAGTGAAGGACCAAAGGAGAGCTGCCTGAGCGCCCCCTCCCCAGTGTGTGTTGGCAGTTTCCTCCCACTCCCTGCCCATGTCTCTGCTGCCTGGAGCTGCCGCTGCCAGGAGCTGCTTCTCTGTGCCCAGGTCTCCTCCCTCTCCCTGCTCCCACAGCCCATCCCACCCGCTGGGGGCTCAGCTCTGCCCTGCAGACCCCTCCTGGCAGCAGGGCACTGCCCAGGGCCATCTCCCTCTTTGTGGCTCCTCAGGAGGAGATGAGAGAAAGCCTGATGCTGGAAGCAAAGGTGCTGCTGGTGCTGTGTGTAGGGAGAGGAGGGGGTGAAGGCGCTTTGTGAGCTTTCTGGCAGATCTGCTGATCCCTCAGTGGAACAGTGACAGCTCCTTTCCCTCAGAAGACAGCTGAGAGCACAGACCCTGCAATGTCTTCATCTTCCAGGCAGCCCCTGCCTTGTCTTTCCTCTGTAAATGCTGCCTCTGCCAGTGTTCTGGGGGTGATCTGCAGCTGTGGGCAGCCCTGACCCACACAGCACACTCTCAGAAGAGCCAAAGGACCCTGCCCTGAGGGGAGTCTCTCCTTTGCCCCAGAGCTTCTCCCCACAGAAGCTCGGGGGGGGGAACTCCTTGGGCAGGCTGAGAGCTGACCCTGGCAGGTGGCAGAGTCCCTGCCCCGGCACAAAGCCCCCTGGGGTGCAGGGACCCTGCTCTCAAGGACAGCCCTGGGCACCCCTGCCTGCACACCCACCTGTCTTCAAAACCCTGCCACAGCCCCTCGCAGAACGCAGCCCTCCTTCATTGTCGCTGCCATGGTGCAGCAGGGCAGCCCTGCTCTGAAGCACGTCCTCCTTCTCCACACCAGAGAAGCCAGGAGAGCCATCCTGACAGCTCCTCTCAGCCAGCCCTAGAACATCCCTCCAGGAGACTCCCACTGCCTTGCCCTACAGCCAGAGACTGACTGTGTCAACAGGGCTGAAGATTTCCCCAAGAACAAGCTCAGAACTCTCCTCCCACTCCCAGCTGCCTTTGTCCTCTCTGTGCCTGGCTCCTCTCGGGTGCCTGCAGGCAGTGCCCTCAGCCCTGCTGCGCTTGGCAGAGGAGCTGCTCCTGGGCAGAGCCGTCTCTCTGCAGCGCTGCCCGCTTGCCATCAGCTCTCTCCATTCGCAGAGCCCAGCCCATCTCAGACGCAGAGGACCAGCCCAAGGCCTTTTAATGACCCCTCTGGTGGGTTTGATGCCAAGTCCATGAACCTCGGTCGCTGAGAGGAAGTTGAAGAAACCTCTCAAGGAGTCAAAGTCAGGTTCAAACTCCAAAGTTTCATGTAGTGTTAATGGGTCCCACTGAGGGACACCACTCAGGAATTATCACCAGGGTCAGGTTAGAGCAGTAACCTGGAGGCTGCGATGACAGGTCAGAGAAAGGAAGGTGAAGGTGGCTCTGATGCTGAGTAAACCTGGATGTGTTTCATTAGCGCAACGGGCCAAGCCCTGACCCCATCACCCAAAGGGCCAAGGCACGACCCCCAGCCCCCAGGAAGGGAGATCCTGTCCCTCACTCATTCCTCAGGGCTCTTCCTGGGACACTGTGATGTGGGGATGTGCAATGCCAAGGACAGGGCTATGGTACGACACCAGCCAGGCTCCTGAGTATGGACAAGGAGGCAATGAGACCCCAGTGCTGGAAGGACTGGTTGTCTCCTCATAGGCATCAGTGGCAGAGACAACAGCCCAAGACATGAAGAGGTTGGCTCTGTTAGGGGCCTTTCAGCTTTGCCACATCCCTCTGTCTTCTCCACCACAGGCTGTCCTACGGTGTCCCATCACCTCTGCCTCTTTCCCTGCAGGCTGTAGTCATCCACCCGGCTGCACCACCTTGCTCTCACCTTCCTTTGCGTCGAAAAGGATGGCCTCCAAACCCCATCTTGGGAGATCTCTGGGCTCTCTCCACGCTGTTTGCAGATGAAAACATAGTGGTCATAGGCCAAGAAAGATGGAGGGAGACTTTTTACCAAGGCTGGTAACAACAGAACAAGGGACAATGGCTTTAAACTGAAATTGGGTAGATTTAGATTGGACATAAGGAAGAAAGGCTTTATGATGAGTGTGGTGAGACCCTGGAACAGGTTGCCCAGAGCAGTGGTGGATGCCCCACCCCTGGAAGTGTCCAAGGTCAGGAGCTTTGAGCAACCTGAACTAGTGGGAGGTGTCCCTGCTCATGGAAGGGGGTTGGACTAGATGATCTTTTAGATCCCTTCCAACCCAAACCATTCTATGATTCTTTGATTCTAAAATCTCCCACTCCTCCTGCACAAGGCTGCAAATACCTACATACACCATGTAGGCATTTTCATCTGACCTTGTCTCCAGCCCTTCCATAAAAAAAGAAAGGATTGCCATTTGTAGGACGTGAGGTGCCATGCTTTCAGAGGAGCAATTCAGGACTCAAAAGGTAAGACAATAATTCCAAGAAAGTCCTGACATAGTTGTGTCAATTTAGTTAGTTAAGTGGGCCAATGGGAGAGCGTGCCAGGATGACCTTGCCTATGGAGGAGGGGGGTTTTTGTCTTGGGTGTCTGAGACTCATGGTGGGAGGCCAGAGAGCACATTCGGGGACTGTGCAAGACTTGCCGTGGGATTTCTAGGAAAGGATCAAAGGTTTCTAAAGGAACAAGATGGGACAAGAGAGAGGAAAGAGGATGAAATGAGATGGTCATGTGCAAACAGGTGGCTGGTCAGGGCACTTCCCTGGCTGTGCCCCACAACCGATCACCACAGCCTGTCCTGTTTTCTTAATACCTCCTTTTCCAAGAGCTTTGTGGGGCGAGGGAGCTCTCTGCTCTCTGTGCAGATGGAGGTTCAAGTGCCAGAAACTGGAGTGGGAACCACAAGTCACCAGAGCTTTTGTACTTTGGGGGGCCAGCAACTGGTGATAATGGTGCATATGCATATAACATTGGTGTGTATGGCAGTGGTTTACCCACAAGCAAACACCAAACCAGAGAGACCAGAGAGTAGAATACACCTGCGAGCAAGTTATTTTTCAGGGCCTAAGTCTGGACTGGACACTAGAGGGACCACAACATCTGCAACTTGGGTACTGGAAGAAAAAGGTAGCCCAGACCACCTCCTAGAGAAACTGGGGCGTCACAGTATCATAGAATTGTCTAGGTTGGAAGGGACCTTTCAGATGAGCAAGTCCAACCATCAACCTAACACTGACAAAACCCATCACTGAACCATGTCGCTAAGCACTACGTTGACCCATCTAATTGGAAATACCTCCAGGGATGGGGATTCCACCACTTCCCTGGGCAGCCTGTTCCAATATTTGATAACCCTAT
Organism: Larus michahellis; assembly: GCF_964199755.1. Lineage (NCBI taxonomy): Eukaryota > Metazoa > Chordata > Aves > Charadriiformes > Laridae > Larus > Larus michahellis. The sequence continues at coordinate 336,737 of NW_027436403.1, read as the reverse complement.
CAGTGTAAAATTTTTTCCTATTATCCAGGAAATAATATCCAGTCTAAACTTCCCCTGGTGCAACTTGAGGCCGTTTCCTCTTGTCCTATCACTTGTTACTTGGGAGAAGAGACCGACCCCCACCTCTCTACACCCTCCTTTCAGGGAGTTGCAGAGAGCAAGAAGGTCTCCCCTCAGCCTCCTTTTCTCCACGCTGAACACCCCCATTTCCCTCAGACGCTCCTCACAAGACTTGTGCTCCAGACCCCTCACCAGCTCCCTTGCCCTTCTCTGGACCCGCTCCAGCCCCACAATGTCTTTCCTGTAGTGAGGGGCCTAAAACTGGACACAGCACTCCAGGTGAGACCTCACCAGGGCCCAGCACAGGGGGACGATCACTTCCATGGTCCAACTCATCACACTGTTCCTGGTAAAGGCCAGGATGCTGTTGGCCTTCTTGGCCACCTGGGCACACTGCTGGCTCGTAGTCAGCCGGCTGTTGACCAACACCCCCAGGTCCTTTTTTGCCGGGCAGTTTTCAAGCCACTCCTCCCCAGGCCTGTAGTGCTGCATGGCGTTGTTGTGACCTTAGTAGAGGACCTGGCGCTTGGCCTTGTTGAACCTCATACCATTGGCCTCGACCCATCGGTCCGTAAGCCTGTGCAGATCCCTCTGCAGAGCCTTCCTACCCTCAAGCAGGTCGACACTCCCTCCCAACTTGTTGTCGTCTGCGAACTTACTGAGGGTTCACTCGTTCCATTCATCCAGATAATTGATAAAGACATTAAAGAGAATGGGCCCCAGCACCGAGCCCTGGGGAACACCACTTGTGACCGGCTGCCAACTGGATGGAACTCCAGTCAACACCACTCCTTGGGGCCCGCCTTCCAGCCAGTTTTTCACCCGGTGGATCGTTCGCACATACAAGCCATGAGCAGCCAGTTTCTCCAGGAGAATACTGTGGGAAACAGTATTTCCCACATTTGAGCCCAAACACTTTCAATTCGCACTGCCTCCCTCTCGCCTCTGACACTGGGTATTGTGTGACACAACTGTCCTGGCTCTCCAGGCACGATGGGCAACAGTTTGATGCCTCAGCCGGAGCTTTTCCTCTTGCTGGAAATGGGAGTGCAGCAGGGTCAAGCCAAGAGGCCCAAGAAACCCAGCTTCCCACAGGGACAACTACTGAAAACCTCCCATAGGCTGTGGGACTTTCTCTTCACTGACAGAAAATTTGTCAGTTCAGAATATACAGATGTGCCCATTTTTCCTCCCTTTTTTTTACTTGGCTTTTCTGGATTTAATCTTTTACGCCACTTTGAAACTGTTTGAAAAACTAGCTCAGCGTGTCTTTGGTGCTTCTCTCTAACCCAAACGAATATGCAGCACTAAAGTGGGTTTCCCTACACGGAGCAGCTTTGCACAATGTCTGCTCCAAGAGGGGAAATATCTCAGACTGCAGCTGGAAATGGGTGAAGGTGTGGAGGATAAATGTGTTGCTTCTGACACTATTTGATATGCATACAATACAAAAAGGCAGGGAAGGCTAACCACCATGAAAGAAACAGGAAAACTGCCCATCAATGAAGCTCTGCAGAAGGAGGATGGAGCCGTACATAACATGAGGTGATATCATTGGGATCAGCACCTAGAGAAAACTTCTGTAGGGAAGACTTTCACCTGCTCTAGGTGACCCTGCTCTGGCAGGGGGGTTGGACTAGACGATCTCCCGAGGTCCCTTCCAACCCCTATCATTCTGTGATTTTGTGACTTTTCAAATTCCTCAGGAAGAGGACAGTGCTGTAACCCAGCTGCAGCACTGTGTTAATGCAGAACTGGCTATTGAAAATCCAGTATTTCATTCACTTGGGCTCTTGGCTTTGGCATCTTTTCACTTTGACTCCACTCCTGACACCTCTCTCATGAACCCCATAAGAATGGAAGACTAAAGGAGAATTAGGCTCAGAGCTGGCTCCTTAGGGCGTTTGGCGTGTTAATGAGCCCTCTGGTGCCGAGCTCCTGCACTGCAGATCCTGAAAGACTGAGCAAGCCCCCGGAGAGGGGATGTCAGATACACTTGCTACAGGAAGAAATTTAAACGTGGAAGTCATTGTGAAAGCCCTTGATTTGCTTCCCCAAGCAGGATGGCCAAGCCCTGACCCCCATCCTTTGGGGAGGGAGCTCCTTTCCCTCTTGGAATGCTCAGGGCTCTGTGTAATGTGTGAGTGTGTGAAGCCGGGTACTGGTCAGCAGGAGGACACTTTGCAGGCTCAATGGCGGGTGGGTGAGGAGGCAACGAGGTGCTGGAGCTTTAAGGAGCAAGTGCCTTCTCATGGGTCTCAGTGGAAGAGGCAGAAGCCTACTCAGGTCTGTTGGGGTGTCAAGGCCCAAAGCCATGCCCACCGCAGCTACACTGTCCCATGCCTGTGCCAGGTTCTTTAGCTCCAAAAAAAAGCTGTGGAGTTCTGTGGATTTGCCAGTTCCTGTGAGTCCCCTCCAAACTATTTGGTTTCTTCCAAAAGCCTTGTCAATGCTCATTTATCCCCCAAGATTTGCAAGCCCCAGACATGCTAGAATCCTCTATTTAGCTCCACAACCCAGCGCTGAAGTGCGTATCCTCCTCATTCTGCTGCCTCAGAGTGAAAATTCAACCTCTGACATTTCAGCATGACACCCCTTGCTATTTCAGGTCCTTCTCCGGCCTTTCACATGCTCATTGCTATGCACACACTGCTCGTTCCCTGCATGCCCATGTCTCTCACAAACCCTTCCTCTTCCCCTGCCGAGATGGGACTTAAAGAGGTTTGTGCATCCTCCACGCCCATGGTCTGAGCTCACAGTCGTCTCAGGGAACCTGTGTCCGACTGCGGCCAGTGTTGTCCTGCCAGCTCAGGGTCTGAGTTCCATTTGAGCCCAAACCATTTCAGTTCCCGCTGCCTCCCTCTTCCCTCTGACACTGGCTACTGTGTGACACAATTGTTGTACAACTCCAGGCAGGAAGGGGCATTTTTAATCCAAATAAACATGCAGCACTGAAGTGAAATTCCATAGCATGGAAAGTGGGTTTCCATAGTAATTTGCACAGTGGCTGCTCCAAGAGGGGAGATGTCTCAGACTGCAACTGGAAATGGGTGAAGTTTTGAGGAGATAAATGCATTGCATCAGACAATAATTGGTGAATAAGCAGGAAAGAAAAGAAACCTGCCCAGTCACTGGAGCTCTGCAGAAGGCGGCTGGAGCTGTACGTAACAAGCGGGATCATGACCTAGAGAGGATTTTTAGGCCAGGCTGTGCGAGAGAGTACCCTGACTTCACCCAGATAAACAAGAGGCTCCACAGCGTGCTGAAGCGATGGGAAGAAAGGTCTTGGGGTAAAAGCATGAGAAACAATGGGAGAGATTTGGGTGGCAGAGATTTGAAGTAGTCCTTTCCAGGTCTGAGAAGGCTGAGTTTCAGAGACAAGGGAAAACAGAGAAGCTCTCAAGCATGTTTTGGAATTCATGGCACTATCACTAAGAACAGAAAGAGGACAGTGCTGCAAGGGAACTCTTATTCTTCATGATGATGAACTAAAGTTCTTTTATTTCCTTCCCGACAGTTACTATTACTTGTCAGAGTGGGTGTCATTTTCAGTAGTTAGCCTCTGGCATGAAGTTCTTCGAACGGTGGTTTTGCTCTCCCTGCTATCTCTTTGTCATCATTTAAAGCTGACACCTTGTAGACAGAATTGCCCTGAATTCATGCCCGCTTCGTATATTTTCTCCCTGGTTCCAGTAAGAGGTGGAGGGGGGGATAGGCTTTAGGCTTCTTCACAGCCTAAAGCACCGCATGGGTAAGGAGCCTGGCCGGGAAATGTAAAGAGTAATCAAAGGTAGGATGAGATACCTACTGAGCACAGGACAATGCCACCCTGAATTGTCCCATGAGCCTCTACTGTAGAAACCCTCACCTGTACCTGACTCTCTTCTCCTGGGGCACACTGCAAGGCACAGGCTCATGGAAGGGCTTTTGGGAAAGGGGTTGATGGGGGAGCCTCTATTCCAGCCTCTCACCCAAAGGTAGGGTTGTCAATCCCAGGGTCAGGTTGGGTGACATTCTGGGGAGCTGAAAACCTCCAAAGATGGAGATAACAGAGAGTTGATGGGTGTCCTGCTGCAGGGCAACGTCCGCCTACTCCGTTTTTCCTAATATTCGGTATAAAGCTCCATGGAGGATGCTTGCCGCTGTTGCCTCTGCCAAACATCTGCCACAGCAGAAGAGTTTGCCTCCACCTTCATCTCTCCAGGAAGATGTCACCTGCTCTTAGACTGCCCTGTGCCTCCCCTTCAGCAGACTAAAGAGGACCGGTTGTCTCAGCCTCTCCACACAGCTCATGTGCTTCAGGATCCTAACCCCATCCCGACAGACTTCCTCTGGACTTTCTCCAGTTTCTGCATCCTCCTTTCACAATGGGATCCATCTATGGCATCCACCATAACTCCCACACCCTTCTGCCCAGGACACTCCTCAGCCAGTCACGTCACAGCCTGTCCCAGTGCACCGCCTTTGTTCTGCCCCCAGTGCACACCTTGCCCCCTTTGCCTTATGAAACTTCAGGAGGTTTCATTTGGCCAAGTCCCCAGGTGTGTCAAGGTCCCTCTGGACTCAAAGTCCAAACGGTCAACATTGCAGGTTTTGTGGACAGTGCCTCAAACCAGATAAGAATATGGGGAATTGCAGGATCCCACAGGTAATGAAAGAGCATGATTTGCCTAATGGAGTTGCCACCTGAGTTTGAAAATCAGCACACCAACCACCTCAGATATACCCCAAGGTTGTAAGAAAAAAGAAAAGCATGGCCAAGGGGGAATGGATGAACAAGGAAGCCGTTCATTTTGGAGGGGATTTAGAGAAAAAAAGAGAAGCAATTGTGGTTTCAAGGAATGAAAAGGATGTGGTCAGGGCTGTCTGGGGACACCTGTGAAGCACCCTGGCACCTGATGTGAATGACTTCTGTGGTCAGAGACAACCTGAGAGCTTTCCCTAATTTGGAAAAATGAAGGGGAAGAAAGGACAGTCATATTTAGGCTGGATGGGACGTTGGGAGGTGTCTCGAGCAGCCTCCTGCAGGGCCAGACCAGTTACTGAGGGCTTTCTCCAAACACATCCTGGTCACTTGCTAGAAGAGATCCAGTGACATAAACCAAAGAAGTAACCTGGATGTGGTGTAAAAAGTCCTGAGCAGAAGGGGATCGTCACTTCCACTGTCTGTGCTCCTGCTCATACAGCCCGGAATGCTTTTGGCCTCCCTTGCTGACGGCTCATGGTTGTCCCAATGAAACCCAAGGACCACCAAAGTCTTTCCTGCAGAGCTGCTATCCAGCCATGCAGCCCCATGCCCTCTGCCATTGCACAGGATGAGTGCACCTCAAGGGGAGGACTTTGGCTTTGTCATCATTGGATACTGTGTGCTTCCTTTTGGCCCAGCCTTCCAGCCTGTCTTTGTCCTTTGGGCCGTAGCCTTGAGCTCCAGCATCATGTCTGCTCTCCTCCATATGCTGTCATCTACAACTGTTATGAAAAAGCACTCTCTCGTCTCCTCTGGGTCATTAAAAACACATTAAACAGGGCAGGTTGCAGGCTAGACCCCTGCAGAACCTTACAATCTACAGGCCTCCAGGCAGTGTAACACGCATTGACCATGTCCCTCCGAGCCCGCCTGTACAGGTGGTTTTAGCTATCCAGTAGCCATCCATGCAGGCATTAGCCATCCTAGCTTGGGCATAAGAGTGTTCTGTGGGACAATGCTGGAAACCTTGCTGACTTCCAGGTCAAAGATAACTACGTCTCTCCTTGCACCTAACAGTCATGGCCTTTCTTCACATAAAGCAAGTCGGATGGCCAGGCAGAGTCTCCCCTGGCTAAATCCTGTCACCTTCTCTTTCGGCCATGAAAGAATTGTGACCTGAGGGGACCTGCTCTGGAGCACAGCCTTTCACTCCCCTGCTCATCCATGGGGCATTTCTGAAAGGTGCATGCAATATTTGGGTGCCGCCAGTCATCAGGGACTGCCCCCACTTTCAAGGATGATGGAAGGGGCCTCTCTGTGACATCGGCCTGCTCTCTCAGCTCCCTGGGATGCCACCCATCCTGTCCTAGAGACTGGTGAGGATGGTGCTTGCTCAAGTGACTCCTGACTTGATGCCCATCCACCGCTGGTTGTTCTCCTCCAGGGTCCTGCCTCAAGTCACAGAGGCCTGGGAGACCTTGCAGGGAAAGATCGAGGCAAAGAGGACATAGACAATCGCAGATCTATCCACACCTGCTCTCATGAAACTCAGCGGTGGCGACAGAAAGGTGGGTACTCAGGGTACACAGGGTACAGTTGTTCTGGCATGGACTGCTCCAGTGTGGGTCCCCCACAGGCCACAGGTCCTGCTTGAAAACCTGCTCCAGCATGGGCTCCTCTCCTTGGGCAGCAGTTCCTGCCAGGAGCCTGCTCCACCGGGGTCCTCCATGGGCTGCAGGTCTAACTCTCCTAAAGGAAGAAGGCCAGCCCAGCACGGCTTCTCTTCTGGACCTAGCCACAGGAAGTCCCGGAGGATGGCTGTTTCCTGTGCCTGTGGCACTTGAGAAAACTCAGTGCTGACAATACTCCAATGTTTTGGGTATTGCTGAACAGAGTTTGCACAGTGTCAAGACCTTCTCTAGTTCTCATTCTGAGTAGGTGGGAGGTGAGAAAGAAGTCGAGGGGGGACCCAGCCAGGACCGCTGATCCAAACAGACCAGAGGCATATTCCATACCATATGACCTCATGCTCAGGAATAAAAACTTGAGACAGAGGAAGAAGACGGTGAAGTTCTTGTCATTCAAGGAGGCTGCTACTTGGCAACCGGCTGGGCATCAGTTTGCTTGTGGGAGGTGGTGAGTGATGGCCTGTGTTTCACTTGTTGAGGTTTTCTTAATCTCTTCTCTTCACCTATTAAACTGCTGTTGTTGACCCAAAACTTTTCACACTTTATTTCTTCCTTGTCCCACTCAGGAAAGGGGAAGAAAGTGTGAGTGACTGTGTGGCTGCTGGGCTATTGGCTATAGGCCAGAGTCAACCCACCACAGCAAGGAAGTTTCTGATAGCTGGGAGCTAGTTCAGCGGTTGGGCACCAAGATGCTTAGGGGCTGAAGGGGAAGGGCCTTGTTTAGCCTGGAGAACGGAAGGTCTCGGGATCCTCCTAGCAGCCGGTCTGTCCCCGTGGGGAGGTTTTCAGGGCCATGGAGCCAGGCTTGTACCAGTGGTGCTTGGCAGGAGGTTAATAGACAATGGTCAGATGTTGAAATAAGGAAGGTTCAGGAGAGAGAAAATGAAAATCTTTTTCTCCATGAAGGCATCCAAGTGTTGGAGGAGGTTTCCCAGAGACATTGTGTCATCTCTGCCCTTAGATGTTTTCCAGCTCCCATGGGATAAAGCTTTGAGCAACATGGTCTGACTCCATGGCTGATGCTGCTGTGAGCACGAGGTCAGAACAGAAGTACTCTTTTCATATCTGCAGCTACTTAGTTTCTGGACTTGTTAGAAGCACCATGACTCAGGATGACCATTGGCACACATACTTTATAAGCTACGCTGTTGGAGGTTCAGTCCAGGGGGACCTTGACACACCTGGGAGTCTGGCCAATAGAAATCTGAAAATTTAGAAGGAAAAGCTGGAGAACAATTCCATGCAGCAGCACGGGCAAGGACCTGAGCGATGAAGGAGTGCTCTGAGGAGAAGGGTCTGGGCACCATGGCAGCTGCCATAGGAGCCAGTGGGCATCACCTTTCAAAATGAAAGAGGAGAGACTGGAGAGGGTGCAGAGGAGGTGTGCCAAGATGGAGTGAGGGGCCTAACGCGTGAGCTGTGAGGGCAGTCTGGGCCGCTCTAGCCAGCTGATGTAGAAGCACAGGGGTGGACAAGCAGCTGGAGGACGAGCAGCTGAGCATGAACCAGCAATGCACCCCTGTGGCAAAGGCCAACAGCCTCCTGGGCTGCAGCAGGAAAAGCTTTGCTGGTGGATGGAGGGAGGTGACCCTTCCCCTCTGCTCAGCACTGGTGAGGCCACACCTGGGGTGCTGTGTCCAGTGCTGGACCCCCCCCCACAAGAACGTTGTTGACCTACCAAAGCAAGTCCAGCAAAGGGCCACAAAGATTGTTTAAGGCACTGCAGCATCTTTCATAGGAGGAAAGGCTGAGAGATGTGGGAGTGTTCAGTCTGGAGAAGAAACGTCTTTGGGGGATCTTCTTAATCTATATAAAATTCCATCCGAACCCAAGAAAACACTTTTTGACTGTGAGGGTGGTCAATCACTGGAAAAGGTTGCCTAGAGTGGTTGTGGAGTCTCCATCCATGGACATATTCCAAACGCACCTGGACAAGCTGCTGAGCAACCTGCTCTAGTTGATCCTTTCTCAGCTGGGGGCTTGGACTAGATGATTTCCAGAGGTCCTTTGAAACCTCAACATTTCTGTGATACCGTGAGTATAAAGGAGAAAAGTCAGACAGAAAGAAATTAACAACACATAGCATGGACCTCAAATATGGTGGGATCCCATGGAGAGGACCCAAGCTGGAGCAAGGGAGAAGTGTGAGGAGGAAGGAGAGACAGAGATGTTCTTTACTGACTGTTAAGACCCTCTTCACCACCCCCCTGCTCCTCCTGGGGTTGGGGTGGGGAGATGAGCTGGGAGCAATGGAATAATTGGAGCCCGTGAGAAAGCGTGAGGAGAACGGTCTTTAATAGTTTTGTCATTCTTTCTCACAATCAAACTCATTTTTAACTAGCAATAAATTAAATTGATCTTCCCCAAGTTAACATGTCTTTGCCCGTGACAGTAATTGGTAACTGATCTCCTTTTCTTTATCTTGACCCATGAACATTTCTGGGTTTTTTTTCTCCCTTTGTCCTGTTGAAGCGGAGGAGGGAATGAGCAGCTGGGTGGGCGTCTGGCTGCCGGCCAAGGTGAACCCACTACAGAACCACATCAGGACGCCTGCCTCCAGTGTGGGTGTCTCCAGCACAAGAAAGTCCCTGACGGACTGGAGAGAGCCCTGCAGAGGCCAGAAGGATGGATGGGGCCTGGAGCACATTTAAGGAAGAAGAGAGGCCGAGAGCTTTGGGTTCTGGAGATATCCGTTAGAGCCAAACACTGGGGCAAGGACCAGGCCAGTTGGTAAGATCTCAATCAATGGAGATTTTCAAGGTTTTATTTCCTTTTTATTGAAGGTGGCGGTAGAGTTGTGTATCACAGAGCCCTGGGGGAAGACAGGAGTGACCGTGCAGCAAAGGTCCCTCCTCAGGGTCGGGGTACATGGCCAGAGATGGAGATGCCTGGTGTGTGGGACTGATCTGGGACAATTTTCCCGGAGCAGCTTCCCCAGGCTGTCCAAGGAGCACGGCACAGACCAGGACCCTCTCTTTTGCACCTTTGGTGCCTTGCTTCCTTCACCATGGCTCTGCACCATGAGCACCCTGCTGTGTGCGCGCACCCTGCAAACTCACACGGCTGAGCTCTCCGCTGGTGCTTTCCTCTCCTGGGCACATTCCACCCCAGCCCAACACCTCCCCAGCAATCCCTAATTCTCCTCCTCCCCTCTCCCCAGCACAATGGCCCAGTCTGGGCTGGCCCCACGGCAGTGCCCACCACAGGGTGCTGCAGAGCTCTGGTCACTCACAGCACAGCCCCAGCCCCCCTGAAGGACACAGCAGCTGCTGGGGGGCAGAGAGGGAGGTTCAGGCTCCCCATCAGTCCCAGGGCTTTTTACCTGGACCCAAGGGCAGGAGGAAACACAGGCCACTCACTCTCTGGCTCTCTACATTCACATTGTGCATCAGCACACCAAGTGTATTTACCCCTTCTCTGTCCCCACCAGCCCCACACTCCAGGACAGCATGACAGTCCTAGCCCTGCAGCTCCTCAGCCAGCTCCTGCGTCTCCCCAGTCTCTCTCCCCTGTGCCAGCTGGGTTCCCACTGACTCTCCTGTGATTGCAGAGTCCTCATTTCCCCGTCAATACCTGGAATTAGCACTTCACTTTTGTGTGATTCCACGCTTTGTGGAGCTCCAGTCACACCCCAGGCACACGCTGTCCATGGAGATCCCCTGGGATATCCAGGCAGCTACAGATTCCCCTCCTGGAAGATGTCTTCTGCCCTGTCGCATGTGGGAAAGAACTGGGTCTGGACCCCAGTGGCCATTCACCATCTCCACTGTCACTAGGCACCAAGAGGTGAGTCCTAAATCCAACCCTCTAACAGGTCACAACAGGACAATGAGCTTGTTTCTTTTGGAACCATGGAGTAATGGGCCCTTTTGGCATGCAACAGCTTGGGCCTGATCCTGAATGACCTTTGGAAAAACAGTGCGCAGGAAAGATGCCTTTTTATGACAGAGGTGCTTTGAGGGAGTCAGCCTGGGCCCAGTGTTACACAGAAACATTTCTACATGGGTTCCAGGTGAGACAGAGGAGGTTCAAGATTCAGATGAAGTACGTGAAATCCAAATATTGCTCTACAAACATAAAACCCCAAATACGAATGACAAGCATGATACTAAAACAAAGCATGGGCCTGGTGTGGGAGTCACTTGCGTAGAAAGATAGGAAGTTTATCAGTATTGAAAAAAGTCCATGAAATCACCTTCCTCAGGGCACCCTTGAGCTCCTGGTTCCTCACGCTGTAGATGAGGGGGTTCACTGCTGGAGGAACCACTGAGTACAGCACTGCCACCACCAGATCGAGAACTGGGGAGGAGATGGAGGGGGGCTTCAGGTAGGCAAACATGCCAGTGCTGACAAACAGGGAGACCACGGCCAGGTGAGGGAGGCACGTGGAAAAGGCTTTGTGCCGTCCCTGCTGAGAGGGGATCCTCAGCACGGCCCTGAAGATCTGCACATAGGACAGCACGATGAACACAAAACAACCAAAAGCAACGAAGGCACTAACCACAATAAGCCCAAGTTCCCTGAGGTAGTCTGAGTCTGAGCAGGAGAGCTTGAGGATTTGGGGGATTTCACAGAAGAACTGGTCGACAGCATTGCCCTGGCAGAGGGGCAGGGAAAATGTACTGGCCGTGTGCAGCAGAGCATTGAGAAACCCACTGCCCCAGGCAGCTGCTGCCATGTGGACACAAGCTCTGCTGCCCATCAGGGTCCCGTAGTGCAGGGGTTTGCAGATGGCAACATAGCGGTCATAGGACATGACAGTGAGAAAACAATAGTCCCCTACAATGAAGAAGAGAAAGAAAAAGGCCTGTGCAGCACATCCTGGGTATGAAATGGCCCTGTTATCCCAGAGGGAATTGGCCATGGCTTTGGGGACAGTGGTGGACAGGGAGCCCAGGTCAAGAACAGAGAGGTTGAGGAGGAAGAAGTACATGGGGGTGTGGAGGCGGTGGTCACAGGCGATGGTGGTGATGATGAGGCCGTTGGCCAGGGGAGCAGCCAGGTAGATGCCCAGGAAGAGCCCGAAGTGCAAGAGCTGCAGCTCCCGTGTGTCTGCGAATGCCAGGAGGAGGAACTGGCTGACGGAGCTGCTGTTGGACATTTGCTGCCTCTGGGTGTGGAGCACTGAACAAAGAGGGAAGAATAGTGAGAAGTTAGGGGAAACTTTTCTTAGCAAAATCAACACCATTTCTCATACTTCAGATTCTCTGCCACTTTTCCATTTCCATGAGATCAGAGAGGTTCTTATACAACACTCTCTTGTCTCAGCTGGAGATTCTCTTGCATTTCAGAAACCCTCACCATTTCTGCTGCATTCAGGGACAGCAAAGGGAGTCCTGCCAGGCAAGGGGATTGTCTGAGGGTTAGTGCAGAGAGAGGGGAGCTGGTCTGTCCCTCTGTCTTGTTCCCAGCTGCCCTCTGCTTGTGCCTTTCTGAGACAGAGGGGAATCGCACTCGCGTGTTGACATGGAAAGACACCAGGCACTGCTGAGAGCAGAGAAACCCACTGCCGAGAGCTCAGTGTCTCACCCTTTCTCAAGGTCTCAGCACCCCACTTCTCACCAAGGACACACATGGCTCGTTTCACAAACCCAGCAGCGTTTCCTTGGTCGTAGCATCTCTGCGCTTCTCCACAGGGCATTCAGGTAACAGCAGGATGCTCCAGGACGGATTGGCATCCTGGAGGGCAGCTCAGTGCTTGGAAGGACACCCCAAGGAGATACCCAAGTGTCCTAGTGATGGTATCTCAGAAAGGGAGAGACAGCTCCTTCCTCAGGGGATGATAGAGACTGCATTGCCCACAGCCCCACAGGTTAGAGGAGAGCTTGGACACTTCATTTCCATGGAGACACCTTCATGGGAGAAATCACAAGACCGGTACCTGACTCGGCTGCTGCAACTCCCATCCCCAGAGAGCCTGGCTGAGAGAAAAAGACGACAATCACATTATCACAAACAGCTTCAGAAACAAGGGAAAACGCAGTGAGGGTCTGGCTGAGAGAGGCCAGGGCAGAGACAGCCGGGCACTCAGGACAGCGTTACCCTCACCCAGATGTTCACGCCACATCCCAGACACCAACTGTGCCTGGATCCTGCTCTCAGTCCCTGTGTTCTGCAGAGGGAAATGGGCATGTGTCTGGAGAGCTGGCCCAGGGCTCTGCTGGAGCTCTGGCTTCACAGGAGGGTCATGCCTTGAACCACAGAGCCCTGAGGGCTGAGGCTTTGCTGGGTGGGAGAGGAGGTGAGGGGGCTTGCTCAGGGGAAGGGGTCTGCATTGGAGGGGATCATACGGAGTTTTCTGAATCCTTCCTCCCACAGCATTTCTGGTTTCTCTTTCCTCTCATTCCCTGATCATATCCCTGCTGCCGGGAGATTCTCCTCCTGGGAGGTGTTTCCCTGTCCCATGTCTTTTCCCTGTCAGCTCTCACAGACCCCATCCCAACCCCTGTGCACTCCCCTTGGCCCCACAGAAACCTGCCTGTTTGCCGGGCACTGCCTGGGTTCATGTTCCTGTTTGCAGGTGGAAAAGGGCAGGTCAGAACAACCCCGATGGGTCCAGCAGAGCTGATGCTGGTGCTGCCCATGGGCAGAGGAGTGGCTGAAGGCACTCCAGGAGGTTCCTGGCAGACCTACTGACCACTCAAAGCTACAGCTCAGGAGTCTCACTGACTTCTTCCAACTTCAGAGCTCCCTATACATTTATCCCTTTCTCTACCTCCCCACCCTCTCACTAGGAAAATAAAAACACAAACGCAGGAAAGCTCCTTATCTGTAACATAATTCCTGCCTTGAGCTTCCCCTTGAAAAGTGCCCTCAGAAATGTCCTGGGGGTGAAGTGCAGCTGAGAGCAGCCCTGACCCACGCAGCACCCCCTTGACAGCAGGACACTCTCCTGCCAGGAGCTGCCTCTTCCACCCACACCTTCTCCCCGCACTGCTGCTGGGAGCTCCTCAGGGAAACGGAGAGCTGATCCTGACATGAGATAAGTCCCTGCCACAGCACAAAGCACCCTTGGGTGCAGGGACCCTGCTCTGAAGGACAGACCCCTGGCTGCACACCCACCTTCACACTCTGCAGCCATCCCCGGGTGAAGGCAGCTGATGTGCCCTGTCCCTTTGACAGAGCCATGGGGAAGCCCTGCTCCAAAGCAAGTCCTTTTTCTCTATGTTGGAGAACCTCTGAGAGACCTCCTGATAGATCCCAGAGGCTGTGGGATGTGCCAGCTTCAGGAGATCATTCCAGGAACCGCAGCTGCATTGCCCTGCAGCCAGAGACTTACCCTGTTCAGGGCTGGGAAGATTTTTCTGCAGCTGAGCTCTGCTCTCTCCTCCACCCCAGACTGCCTTTACACCCTCTCTGCCTCCCTCCTCTGCCCTCGCTGCCTGCAGGCAGTGCCCTCAGCCCTGCTGCGCTTGGCAGAGGAGCTGCTCCTGGGCAGAGCTGTCTCTCTGCAGCGCTGCCCGCTTGCCATGAGCTCCCTCCATGCCAGGAGCCCAGCCCAGCTCAGCAGCAGAGGACCAGCCCAAGGCAGCCCTTTCTCTGCCCCCTCGGGGCTCCCTCCAGGTGTCCCTGGGGCTCCAGGGGAACCTGCTGGGAAACAGGATGAATTCATCACTGATGTTCCCTCCCTCAGCTGGGCAGAGACACTTCTTTCTTGCACTGTCTTTTCTCCTCTCAAAGTTACATCGAAATATAACATTTTTGGTCTTATTATTCGATAACTGCAAACTCTGCTGGAGCCATTCATAGAGAGAGGGCAATGTCTCAGGGATCATGATTGAGCCTGGTGGGAATGTCCTTTGGCCAAGTTAAATGACAGCTGATTCCTAAATAAGGGCCAAAAACTCTTTGTAGGTAGTTAGGGTCTGGCGGCCGGAAGATATCGCGCTGTACGGAAAGATAGAGCCCCTCCCCCAATGGCGGTTAGTTGATGATGTAAGCAGACGGAAGTGACGTTGTAAACTCGAGCTATATAAGGCTGTGCCACGTGCTAATAAACGCCATTTGCCATCCACCACATTGGTGTCTGCGAGCTGATGGACCGAGCGGCCTGTGATTGGTCGCCGTGCCGTTCCTGAACCAGGTCGTCACGCCAACCCCAGGCAACAAGTGGTGCCGAAACCCGGGAATCGTCACCTGGATTCGGGTGAACGGCGGCCGAAGCGGCTGGACCAGCCCGGCGGGGGAGGTCAGGGGAGGACACTCCCAGACCAGGACCAACAAGGAGGATGGAAGCCCTTGTGAAGGTCGTATCCCAAGTATATAAACAGTGGGGGATTGATTGTAAGCCCAAAGATTTTACCCTTGCAGTTGCGAGGCTTTTACAAATTGGGGTCATTGACCAGCCGGTGGATATTCTCCACCCAGAAGTGTGGGATAAATGTACTAAAGCGTTAGCTGAGGAGACGATGTCTTCGGGTTGTGGGAAAAATCTTAAGTCATGGGGAAAAGTCGTACAGGCTTTGCAGAAGGCCATACAGGAGCAGGATACATGGAGGGCGGCAAGGGACTGTTTGTTGGTTACCCCGAAATTGGGAGTCAGGGCAGCCACACAGACTCCGCGCCCCCCGGACGACGGTAATCCTGCTGAGCCCACGGACTCGCGGGAGGGCGGTACGCCCCCCTAGTCCCCGAACCCCGTCCCGCTCGCGGAGGGACAAAATCAAACAAAATCCTTCTGGGGCAAATTAGCCGAGGAGGCCAGGGGTGCCGCAGGGAAATCAGAGTCTGAGGACCCCTGGGCGAGACCACCCCCCTGTGCGCCCCAAGACGGCCCCGGCCGAAGAAGGGAAAGGCGGGGCGAAGATGCCCCCGGCGGGAACAGGGAGGAAGCGCTGAAACCTACAGGTGCTCACAGACAAAGGAAGGGGAAGAAGGAGAAAGAGGCAAGTGGCGGGGGCGATCGGGGGGAGGAGGGGAGCGCGAGCGAGGGGCGGAAAGCCAATCAGAGTGGTCATCTGCACAAATGCCCTCACAGAGCAAACACCCCCCCGGGCAGAAGGCGAGGTGAGCTAAGGGGGAGGGAATGGTCCGCCCGCAAGGTAAATGGGCGGGGCCAGAGCCCAACTAAAAAGCACTGGAACCCGGAAGTGAGCAGTCAGTCGAGCTCCGACTCCGGGTCAGACACTACCTGGAACGAGTGGCGCGCAATCGATTCAAGTTCGGAGGAGGAGGAAATAGGGGTAGACAGAGTCAAAAGCCACAATATCCCAATTCGCAATGAAGAGAAAACGCGAGGGGGAAAAATTCCCCTCATGGATTGGAGAAAAATAAAGATCGCATGCGCCGATTGGGCCCCATCGGCCACGCTAGCGTTCCCGGTCCAGGTGGCGGACGGGGGACAAAGGGTCCACTTGCCAATAAATCCTAAGGATATACAAGCGATTGTTAAAGCAATCGCAGACAAAGGGCTTAATTCTGCCATGGTTTCCACCCTCATAGATGGAGTTTTCGGGGGGGACGACATGCTCCCGTTCGATATAAAACAAGCTTGTAGATTGATCTTTGATGGAGCAGGGATGATTGTTTTTAAACAAGAATGGGAGGACAACTGTACGAAGCAACTAGCCCAAATAACCGGAGCGGACCACCCGCTACACGGCTCCAGCCTGCAGCGGCTAATGGGTACAGACCCAACAATGGTTACCCCCCAGGCGCAAGCTCAAGGCATGGGGGCCCATGAAGTTATGACAACCGCTCGTGCGGCCAGAGAAGCTATTCGTGTAGCCTCTAGAATTGTCGCCAAGCCATCGCCATGGTCCACAATAAAACAAAATGAAAGTGAGAGCTTTACGCAATTCGTAGACCGCCTTCAGGCAGCGGTCGACTCCTCAACCCTGCCCGCGGAAGCGAAAGGCCCGGTCGTTGCAGACTGCTTACGTCAGCAGTGTAATTCGAAAACCAAAGACATTTTACGATCTCTACCACCGGGGTCATCTATCGCAGACATGATTAAGCATGTCGTGAATGAAGAGCATTTAGCCCCGATTCAAGTGGCTGTTCGCACCGCAATAACTAATCTGATGGCATGTTTTAAATGTGGCCAAGCGGGCCACGTTGTGGCAAACTGCCCTCGGTTGGGGGACCCGCCAACAGCGCTCCCCCCACACCAGAATCGATCTAGAGGGCCATGTTGGTCTTGTGGAAAGAAAGGACATTTCGCTAAGGAATGCAGAACTAAAATTCAGGGAAACGGGATGGGGAGAGGGCACCTGGGCCGCACACAGCCTTCTCCCACACAGCTCCCGCGGCCCAGTCATACCAACCTTGGGTGGGGCGAGGCGCTTTCGAACCCGTTGCCCCCTCGAGAAGCGACCAGCTTTATGGCCCAACCGATAGCCCAACTGAGTCAGCCCTTATCTCAGGGACAGCAAGGACCACCCCTTGGGGGCGAGACCTTGGGGTGGCCCTGGCAATAAAGTGTGACAACCCACCGGTGGTGTGGGGGATCTGTTCTCTCTATAATATCCCCAATGGCACCACCATTAAGGTCCCCTTTTTGATTGACACCGGAGCAGATGTTACAGTTCTTCCCGAGTCGAGGTGGCCCCCAGGTTGGAAATTGGAAGACGCCCCCATGGTGGGCGGAGTTGGGGGATTAACCCAAGCTCGGAAGAGCGCCCAATTAATAGCAATTACGCTTCACACTGAAAAGGGACTGGAGAAAACCATCAACCTTTTCCCATATGTCATGCCAGGAGTCCCACCACTATTGGGAAGGGACGCTCTAGCCCTATTAAATGCCAGGGTGACAAATTTACCTTAAGGGTCACTGCCGTACATCCATTTCCACCAATTAGACTGATGTGGAAATCGTCCGATCCAGTGTGGGTCGAGCAGTGGCCCCTGTCGAAGCCTTGAATGGATGCTCTTCTTGAGCTAGTCGATTGCGAGCTACAACGAGGTCACATAGAGCCTTCTACTAGCCCATGGAGCACCCCAGTTTTTGTAATACCTAAGCGGAACGGTGAGGGGTTTCGCCTCCTCCATGACCTACGTGAAGTAAACAAAAGAATCCAACCAATGGGCCCTGTCCAAACGCTGCTGCCCATGAACTCTATGATACCGGAAGGGCAACCTTGCGCTGTCCTCGATATTAAAGACTGTTTCTTTTCAATACCTCTGCATGAGGAGGATAAGGAACGGTTTGCCTTTTCCGTCGTGTTTCCAAATAGCCAACGCCCCAACCTACGCTTCCAGTGGAAAGTGCTGCCACAAGGAATGATTAACTCACCTACTATCTGTCAAATCACAGTGGATCAGGCGTTGGCACCGGTCCGACGCAGCGACCCGACTGCGACTATCATTCAATATATGGATGATACTTTGATCGCCGCGCCATCAGGGAGCCAGGTGGACCAGCTGGTGCTAACGGTTTCAGTGACTCTCAAAACAAGCGGGTTTGAGATCGCGAGCGCAAAAATTAAAAAAGGACCATGTGTTAGTTTTTTGGGAGTGGGGATCACAAGCTCCTACGCGACCCCCCCCCAAATGAAAATCCGTCGAAACATCAAAACGCTTCATGACATACAACAGCTAGTAGGGTCCTTGCAATGGCTCCGCAATATCGTCCTGATCCCTCCAGAAACCATGGCCCCCCTATACGATCTTTTAAAAGGACAACACCTGTGGGAACCAAAAACTCTAACACCGGAAGCACTGACTTCTCTTGACTTTATCGAGCGTCAGGTATCGTCAAGCTCACTGGCCAGATGGAACCCGGCTGTACCACTCGATCTGTACGTGCATTTCACGGAAGGGGGGGGAGTAGGGGCACTGGCCCAGGGCCCCCCTGAAAAAGCTCAACCAATACAATGGGTAGTCCTGGGAAAACCGTCACGTGCATTCTCCCCAGGAGTCGAGTGCCTTGGTAACCTCATCATGAAAGGCAGAAAACTCGCCCTAAGACATCTAGGCATTGAACCTGCCAGAATATACCTACCCTTCCGCAAACGGCTCCCAACGCAATCAGTGGCAATGTCAGAGTATCTAGCTATAGCCCTCATCGGATTTGGTGGGGAAGTCCAGTATGCCACAAGGCCCCCTTGGACTCAAATGCTGGCAATTGTCGATATCGACCTTCCACAGAAGATCATGGACCGGCCCCAGTCGGGACCAACGGTCTTCACAGACGCATCCTCAGCGACCTCAACCGCAGCAGCAGTATGGCAATTGGGAGGAGAATGGCACTGCATTAAAATGACCGATTGTGCGCTTTCAGTCCAACAGCTGGAAGCGGCGGCCGTAGTACTAGCGTGCGGACTGTTTCCAACGGAACATCTCAATATAGTAACTGATTCAATGTTCGTGGCCAAGCTTTGCTTAGCCATGTCAGGGCCTGGTGTGTCAACATCTACAGTAGCTCTAATGCTAGAAGAAGCGCTTTTTTCCCAAAAAGGTACCATATCGGTCATCCACATCAACAGCCACACCCCAGTTAAAGGGTTTTTCCAAACCGGTAACGACAAAGCAGATGCCGCTGCTAAAGGATTATGGACACTAAGAGATGCCCGCCAGCTACACGAATCTCTCCACATTGGAGCTAAAGCGCTAGCAAAGAGTTGTGGGATTTCAGCCACTGACGCGAAACACATAGTAGCTACGTGTCCCCACTGCCAAAAAGTACCACTGTGGTCCAGTGGAGTTAACCCCAGAGGTCTCAAAGCCTCCGAGGTGTGGCAGACGGATTTTACGCTCTGTCAGTTGCTGAAACCTCGAGCGTGGCTAGCGGTAACCGTAGACACATATAGCGGGGTGATCGTAGCTACACAACACCTTAAGACCGACTCCAAAGCAACCATCCAACATTGGCTGACAGCCATGGCGTGGCTCGGCGTCCCTAATCAAATCAAAACAGACAATGGTCCGAACTTTGTATCTAAGTCAGTCCAAGCATTCGCTCTGAAATGGGGTATTACTCTATTACGTGGCATCCCGTATAATAGCACAGGACAAGCCATAGTAGAACGAGCGAACCAAACTCTGAAATCTAAATTGGAGGTACTAGCAAAACCAGAAGGTTTTACCAACACTGTTCCCTCAGGAGACCAGGCGCGCTTGCTAGCGACTGCGTTATTGGCACTAAACCAGTTTCCCAGAGGAGAGGAGATGAACAGTCCCGCCCAAAAACATTGGGCCACTCGAGCACTAGAAGAAGGCCCGTCGGTCATAGTTAGAAATGAGCTGGGAGACTGGGAACAAGGGTGGAAGTTAGTCCTGACAGGCCGAGGGTATGCTGCGGTCAGAAAAGATGGCAGAATTAAATGGTGTCCACTTAAGTCTATTAAACCGGACCTTCAGAATAAGACTAACGTAATTAATGAAAACTGTGAGTTTCTGTTTACAGGACCGGATCATTGGAAACCCCCGTAACCCGTACACCCCAGTGGCGAAAGAAGTTGACAAGCCAGCAGGCGCCCTATCCAAGCCTGGGAGCCCCGCATTGGCAGAAACCAAGCGACGACTGCGATGCCTTTGTGTGATTTTGATTTTAGGCCTTGTCACCATAGGCCGATCGCAATAATCATAATAGCACTGATCTTTGGACCCTGTATACTAAATAGGCTCGTGTCGTTTGTCAAAAGCCGGCTAGAGAAGGTTAACATTCTGTTAGTAGAACGCCGACAACTGCTTTAAGAATGTGTTTACATTGTGTTACTGCCAATTATCCCTGGTTACCTCAAGTTACACCCCGTTATTACCAGTTACCCCCTAAGTTCCACCTGTTCACTGTGCCTTATGTTTTTTATTCGAGTTTTCTATTTTTCTATTTTAGCTGGTTTGGTTATCCATAGGGAGGGGGGAAATGTAGGTAGTTAGGGTCTGACGGCTGGAAGATATCGCGCTGTACGGAAAGATAGAGCCCCTCCCCCAATGGCGGTTAGTTGATGATGTAAGCAGACGGAAGTGACGTTGTAAACTCGAGCTATATAAGGCTGTGCCACGTGCTAATAAACGCCATTTGCCGTCCACCACATTGGTGTCTGCGAGTCGATGGACCGAGCGGCCTGTGATTGGTCGCCGTGCCATTCCTGAACCAGGTCACCGTGCCTACCCCAGGCAACAGATGACACCTTGTAGACAGAATTGCCCTGAATTCATGCCTGCTTCGTATATTTTCTCCCTGGTTCCAGTAAGAGGTGGAGGGGGGGATAGGCTTTAGGCTTCTTCACAGCCTAAAGCACCACATGGGTAAGGAGCCTGGCCGGGAAATGTAAAGAGTAATCAAAGGTAGGACGAGATACCTACTGAGCACAGGACAATGCCAGCCTGAATTGTCCCATGAGCCTCTACTGTAGAAACCCTCACCTGTACCTGACTCTCTTCTCCTGGGGCACACTGCAAGGCACAGGCGCATGGAAGGGCTTTTGGGAAAGGGGTTGGTGGGGGAGCCTCTGGTCCAGCCTCTCACCCAAAGGTGGGGTTGTCAATCCCATGGTCAGGTTGGGTGACATTCTGGGGAGCTGAAAACCTCCAAAGATGGAGATAACAGAGAGTCGATGGGTGTCCTGCTGCAGGGCAACGTCCGCCTACTCCGTTTTTCCTAATATTCGGTATAAAGCTCCATGGAGGATGCTTGCCGCTGTTGCCTCTGCCAAACATCTGCCACAGCAGAAGAGTTTGCCTCCACCTTCATCTCTCCAGGAAGATGTCACCTGCTCTTAGGCTGCCCTGTGCCTCCCCTTCAGCAGACTAAAGAGGACCGGTTGTCTCAGCCTCTCCACACAGCTCATGTGCTTCAGGCCCCTAACCCCATCCCGACAGACTTCCTCTGGACTTTCTCCAGTTTCACCAACCTCCTTTCACAATGGGATCCATCTATGGCATCCACCATAACTCCCACACCCTTCTGCCCAGGACACTCCTCAGCCAGTCGTGTCACAGCCTGTCCCAGTGCACCGCCTTTGTGCTGCCCCCAGTGCACACCTTGCCCCCTTTGCCTTATGAAACTTCAGGAGGTTTCATTTGGCCAAGTCCCCAGGTGTGTCAAGGTCCCTCTGGACTCAAAGTCCAAATGGTCAACATTGCAGGTTTTGTGGACAGTGCCTCAAACCAGATAAGAATATGGGGAATTGCAGGATCCCACAGGTAATGAAAGAGAATGATTTGCCTAATGGAGTTGCCACCTGAGTTTGAAAATCAGCACACCAACCACCTCAGATATACCCCAAGGTTGTAAGAAAAAAGAAAAGCATGGCCAAGGCGAGTGGATGAATAAGGAAGCCGTTCATTTTGGAGGGGATTTGGATAAAAAAAGAGAAGCAATTGTGGTTTCAAGGAATGAAAAGGATGTGGTCAGGGCTGCCTGGGGGCACCTGTGAAGCACCCTGGCACCTGATGTGAATTGCTTCTGTGGTCAGAGACAACCTGAGAGCTTTCCCTAATTTGGAAAAATGACGGGGAAGAAAAGACAGTCATATTTAGGCTGGACGGGACGTTGGGAGGTGTCTCGAGCAGCCTCCTGCAGGGCCAGACCAGTTACTGAGGGCTTTCTCCAAACACATCCTGGTCACTTGCTAGAAGAGATCCAGTGCACACTCCCTGGGAAACAGCTTCCAGCACTTGACTAGCCTTATGCTGGAAAAGTTTCTCCCTGTATCTACCCTGACCCTCTCTTTTGTCATCCTGTTGCCTCTTGTCCTCGTTTCTTGTACCATGGACGTGAGCCTGACTCAGTCTTTGGAATGAATGAGCCCAGCTCTCTCGGCTTCTTCTCACAAAACACATGCTCCAGCCCTGACCACCTTTGTGGGCCTCCAGGGAACTTTCTCCACTTCACCAATTTCTCTCTGTACTTGCGGGGGAAGGGGGGGTGTCATAAACCAAAGAAGTAGCCTGGATGTGGTGTAAAAAGTCCTGCGCAGAAGGGGATCGTCACTTCCACTGTCTGTGCTCCTGCTCATACAGCCCGGAATGCTTTTGGCCTCCCTTGCTGACGGCTCATGGTTGTCCCAATGAAACCCAAGGACCACCAAAGTCTTTCCTGCAGAGCTGCTATCCAGCCATGCAGCCCCATGCCCTCTGCCATTGCACAGGATGAGTGCACCTCAAGGGGAGGACTTTGGCTTTGTCATCATTGGATACTGTGTGCTTCCTTTTGGCCCAGCCTTCCAGCCTGTCTTTGTCCTTTGGGTGGAAGCCTTGAGCTCCAGCATCGTGTCTGTTCTCCTCCATATGCTGTCATCTACAACTGTTATGAAAAAGCACTCTCTCGTCTCCTCTGGGTCATTACAAACACATTAAACAGGGCAGGTTGCAGGCTAGACCCCTGCAGAACCTTACAATCTACAGGCCTCCAGGCAGTGTAACACGCATTGACCATGTCCCTCCGAGCCCGCCTGTACAGGTGGGTTTAGCTATCCAGTAGCCATCCATGCAGGCATTAGCCATCCTAGCTTGGGCATAAGAGTGTTCTGTGGGACAATGCTGGAAACCTTGCTGACTTCCAGGTCAAAGATAACTACGTCTCTCCTTGCACCTAACAGTCATGGCCTTTCTTCACATAAAGCAAGTCGGATGGCCAGGCAGAGTCTCCCCTGGCTAAATCCTGTCACCTTCTCTTTCGGCCATGAAAGAATTGTGACCTGAGGGGACCTGCTCTGGAGCACAGCCTTTCACTCCCCTGCTCATCCATGGGGCATTTCTGAAAGGTGCATGCAATATTTGGGTGCCGCCAGTCATCAGGGAGTGCCCCCACTTTCAAGGATGATGGAAGGGGCCTCTCTGTGACATCGGCCTGCTCTCTCAGCTCCCTGGGATGCCACCCATCCTGTCCTAGAGACTGGTGCTTGCTCAAGTGACTCCTGACTTGATGCCCATCCACCGCTGGTTGTTCTCCTCCAGGGTCCTGCCTCAAGTCACAGAGGCCCCGGAGACCTTGCAGGGAAAGATCGAGGCAAAGAGGACATAGACAATCTCAGACCTATCCACACCTGCTCTCATGAATCTCAGCAGTGGCCACACACTATCTTTGTTTCTTCTTTAACTGTTCCGGATGTTTCAAACACGCATCATGGTGCCCTTGAATTGCCTCTCAAGTTTAGCCTGAGTTTCCATCCTTGCTGTGCCTGGAGGATGCTGTCCTTGGACACCAGCTGTACTGAGCTGTGCCACCATGTCTGGGCAGTGTATGCCATCCCTGCCGGAGTTCTGTCTGCATCAGTACTGGCTCCAGCTCATCCTGTCTGTGCCCCTGGCTGAGGGGATTGCTGCACATTTGGGCTGAAGCACCCCAGCTGTGTCACCAGGCAAGCTCCTACTTGCCTTAAGGAAACCCGGTACCAAGTGTCCAAGACCCCGTGGGGGCAGAGACATGGCGTCAGAGCAGAGATGTGGGATTGACAAAAGAGCACTCAGTGTCTTGCCAGCCCTGGGACTGCAGACCCAGGGTGAAATGTCCTAATTCACTCAATGGAATCATCCCCCGAGCTTGGAAAAATGAGATCCTTCCCTTTCACCCTTCCGGTGTCTACTATTGGGACAAGAAGAGGTGATTCTCCTGCCAACTCTTTTCTAATACAAGAAATGCCACAGGACATAAGTGTATCTCCAGGTGAGGGAGGGAACATCAGCGATTACATCAGCAGGTTGCCCTAGAGCCCCAGGGACACCTGGAGGGAGCCCCAAGGGGGCAGAGAAAGGGCTGCCTTGGGCTGGTCCTCTGCTGCTGAGCTGGGCTGGGCTCCTGGCATGGAGGGAGCTCATGGCAAGCGGGCAGCGCTGCAGAGAGACAGCTCTGCCCAGGAGCAGCTCCTCTGCCAAGCGCAGCAGGGCTGAGGGCACTGCCTGCAGGCAGCGAGGGCAGAGGAGGGAGGCAGAGAGGGTGTAAAGGCAGTCTGGGGTGGGAGGAGAGAGGAGAGCTCAGCTGCAGAAAAATCTTCCCAGCCCTGAACAGGGTAAGTCTCTGGCTGCAGGGCAACGCAGCTGCGGTTCCTGGAATGATCTCCTGAAGCTGGCACATCCCACAGCCTCTGGGATCTATCAGGAGGTCTCTCAGAGGTTCTCCAACATAGAGAAAAAGGACTTGCTTTGGAGCAGGGCTTCCCCATGGCTCTGTCAAAGGGACAGGGCACATCAGCTGCCTTCACCCGGGGATGGCTGCAGAGTGTGAAGGTGGGTGTGCAGCCAGGGGTCTGTCCTTCAGAGCAGGGTCCCTGCACCCAAGGGTGCTTTGTGCTGTGGCAGGGACTTATCTCATGTCAGGATGAGCCCTCCGTTTCCCTGAGGAGCTCCCAGCAGCAGTGCGGGGAGAAGGTGTGGGTGGAAGAGGCAGCTCCTGGCAGGAGAGTGTCCTGCTGTCAAGGGGGTGCTGCGTGGGTCAGGGCTGCTCTCAGCTGCACTTCACCCCCAGGACATTTCTGAGGGCACTTTTCAAGGGGAAGCTCAAGGCAGGAATTACGTTACAGATAAGGAGCTTTCCTGCGTTTGTGTTTTTATTTTCCTAGTGAGAGGGTGGGGAGGTAGAGAAAGGGATAAATGTATAGGGAGCTCTGAAGTTGGAAGAAGTCAGTGAGACTCCTGAGCTGTAGCTTTGAGTGGTCAGTAGGTCTGCCAGGAACCTCCTGGAGTGCCTTCAGCCACTCCTCTGCCCATGGGCAGCACCAGCATCAGCTCTGCTGGACCCATCGGGGTTGTTCTGACCTGCCCTTTTCCACCTGCAAACAGGAACATGAACCCAGGCAGTGCCCGGCAAACAGGCAGGTTTCTGTGGGGCCAAGGGGAGTGCACAGGGGTTGGGATGGGGTCTGTGAGAGCTGACAGGGAAAAGACAGGGGACAGGGAAACACCTCCAGTGAGGAAAATCTCCCGGCAGCAGGAATAGGGTCAGGGAATTTGTGGAAACAAAAACCTGAAATGGCTGTGGGAGGAAGGATTCATGAAACTCCGTATGATCCCCTCCAATGCAGACCCCTTCCCCTGAGCAAGCCCCCTCGCCTCCTCTCCCACCCAGCAAAGCCTCAGCCCTCAGGGCTCTGTGGTTCAAGGCATGAAGCACCTGTGAAGCCAGAGCTCCAGCAGAGCCGTGCTGCAGCTCTCTAACCAGGTGCCGTGTGTCCATTTTTCTCTCCAGAGCACAGGGACTGAGAGAACTGGCCCAGCAAAGTTCATGCTGGGGAGGTGACGGGCACAGCAGGGTAGGGGTAACGCTGTCCTGAGTGCCCGGCTGTCTCTGCCCTGGCCTCTCTCAGCCAGACCCTCACTGCGTTTTCCCTTGTTTCTCCACCTGTTTGTGATATTGTGATTGTTCTCTTGTTCTCTCAGCCAGGCTCTCTGGGGATGGGAGTTGCAGCAGCCGAGTCAGCCACCGGTCTAGTGATTTCTCCCATGAAAGTGTTTCCCTGGGAATGAAGTGTCCAAGCTCTCCTCTAACGCGTGGGGCTGTGGGCAAAGTAGTCTATGTGGCTGGGGAATGAGCTGACTCTCCCTTTCTGACATACCATCACTAGGACACTTGGGTATCTCCTTGGGGTGTCCTTCCAAGCACTGAGCTGCCCTCCAGGATGCCAATCCGTCCTGGAGCATCCTGCTGTTACCTGAATGCCCTGTGGAGAAGCGCAGAGACGCTACGACCAAGGAAACGCTGCTGGGTTTGTGAAAGGAGCCATGTGTGTCCTTGGCGAGAAGTGGGGTGCTGAGACCTTGAGAAAGGGTGAGACACTGAGCTCTCGGCAGTGGGTTTCTCTGCTCTCAGCAGTGCCTGGTGTCTTTCCATGTCAACACGCGAGTGCGATTCCCCTCTGTCTCAGAAAGGCCCAAGCAGAGGGCAGCTGGGAACAAGACAGAGGGACAGACCAGCTCCCCTCTCTCTGCACTAACCCTCAGACAATCCCCTTGCCTGGCAGGACTCCCTTTGCTGTCCCTGAATGCAGCAGAAATGGTGAGGGTTTCTGAAATGCAAGAGAATCTCCAGCTGAGACAGGAGAGAGCTGTAGAAGAACCTCTCTCCAACACTCTTGCAACTGTGGTTTCATGGCAATGGGAGTGCAGAGACTGACAAGCCCTTTTTCCATGAGGAGAGGTTTATCTGACAAATTGGAACACCAGGACTGCCCACCCCATTCCCACGAATCTGCTGCTGCAGAGCAGGGCTGACTCCTGGGCAGCCAGTGGGCAGAGGTCCCGCTCCTCCTGGCACACTCGGCCAGAAACAGTCTGAGCTCAGGCCACAGAGCTGAATGAAGATCTGATAGAAGTGGAAAAGCAGTGCAGAGTGTGAAGTCTGAGAAATGCTGTTGATTTTGCTCAGAGAAGTCTCCCTTAACTTCTCACTGTCTTTTCCTCCTTCTTCAGTGCTCCACACCCAGAGGCAGCACATGTCCAACAGCAGCTCCATCAGCCAGTTCCTCCTCCTGGCATTTGCAGACACACGGGAGCTGCAGCTCTTGCACTTCGGGCTCTTCCTGGGCATCTACCTGGCTGCCCTCCTGGCCAACGGCCTCATCATCACCGCCATCGCCCGTGACCACCGCCTCCACACCCCCATGTACTTCTTCCTCCTCAACCTCTCGGTTCTTGACCTGGGCTCCATCTCCACCACTCTCCCCAAATCCGTGGCCAGTTCCCTGTGGGACAACAGGGTCATCTCCTACTGGGGATGTGTAGCACAGGTCTTTTTTTTATTTTTGTGTGCTACATCAGAGTTTTCTCTTCTCACTGTCATGTCCTATGACCGCTACGTTGCCATCTGCAAACCCCTGAACTACGGGACCCTGATGGGCAGCAGAGCTTGTGTCCACATGGCAGCAGCTGCCTGGGGCAGTGGGTTTCTCAATGCTCTGCTGCACACGGCCAGTACATTTTCCCTGCCCCTCTGCCAGGGCAATGCTGTGGACCAGTTCTTCTGTGAGATCCCCCAGATCCTCAAACTCTCCTGCTCATGCTCCTTCCTCAGAAAAGCTGGGCTTCTAATATTAAGTTGTTTTTTAGCTTTTGTGTGTTTTCTGTTCATGGTGCTGTCCTATGTGCAGATCTTCAGGGCCGTGCTGAGGATCCCCTCTCAGCAGGGACGGCACAAAGCCTTTTCCACGTGCCTCCCTCACCTGGCCGTGGTCTCCCTCTTTATCAGCACTGGCATCTTTGCCTACCTGAAGCCCCCCTCCATCTCCTCCCCAGTTCTCGATCTGGTGGTGGCAGTGCTGTACTCAGTGGTGCCTCCAGCAGTGAACCCCCTCATCTACAGCATGAGGAACAAAGAGCTCAAGGATGCCCTGAGGAAACTATTTGAATAGAATCTTCCCTAGATTAATAAGGTGTCCACTGTGCCAATGGAGCTCCCACTGCATCTCAGGAAAAAACAGGACTAATTTTTCTTCATATGTTTCTTTACTTTCTCTTTGTGGGATTTTTTTGTTGATGGTGGGTTTTTATGTTCATTTGATTGTTTTTATGTGTTTTGGGTTTCTGTGTTCTAGACCTTTGTTATTACAATTCTTGGCTTCCTACTTCTTTTTTTCGTGACCCAAAGACCTCGTTTGCATATGGATCCTGGCTCTCTTTTTAGATAAGCTCAATAAAGATATCTGGAAAAAATTATTAGTCTCAGCTCCCATCTCTTCACTTCTCCTCTGGAGCTGGGTGAGCAGCCCCAGTATGCAGGAGGGGTTCAGGAGGCAAATGTCCATCTGCCCCATGGAGCATCCGCCCCTGGGGCCCTTGGGGCTGCCCCTGGCTGCCTCGCTGGGCACTCTGTCTGTGCCACCTGCGAGTCGGGGCTGCTGCTTCCCTGGAGCCATGGCCAAGGACAGCAGCAGGACGAGGCCTTTCCAGTGCTGGTCTCTCCTCACATCCCCACTGTCCTGCTGTGCCCTTGCCTTTGTGTTCCCCCTAAGGCCTCGTGTACCTTGTGACAGTCCTGTTGTCTCTACAGTGGCACCCCTGTGGCTGCAGGCAGGAACAGGCCATACGAAACATTATTTCAGAGCTCGTCTCTGTGAAAATAACATAGTAATGAAAATGCCTCCTCAAGGCAGGGTCAGAAGGCTGGATGCCTCTTCCAAAGCTGGTGTCAGGAGTTACACCCAAGGAGCCACTCCCTCAAAGGACTTTTTCCCTTCTGTGGTTCTTGATGGTTTCAGGGCAACAGGCTCGGAGTCTCATGGGAATAGTTTTTGGACCAAGAGTTGAATGAAGACCTCTCTCCATGGTTGAACAAGTCCACTCAAACAGCAACAGGTGTTTGCCATATGGGCCTGGTGCTGCCCTACTTGCAGTGGGGCTGTTGCCAGATTTCATCCAGGAAAAGAATTGGAAGCTGCCAAGAGAGCTCAGGGGATCTGCAGGGACAGTGTGGGAGTGTGGGTGGGCAGTGAGGGGCACCTCATCAAATGAGTGACCATCCAAGGGAATGTCTCCCTGAGGAAAAGATGAACCTGTGGAGCCCATGGGCAAATGAGGCCCCTGCAATGCCAGGAGAGGCTGTGAGGAGCCAGCAGGCAAAGGGACAGAAGACTGGAGAGTGGTTCAGGACACCCTCGTGGAAAGCCCCATGGGCTGGATCTCGTGCAGCCCTCCCCTGCCCTTTGTGCCACTGGAGACACCCCTTGGTCCTGCCCAGCCCGGTCCTTTCTGAATGACCCAGGAGGGAAGATGGAAAGGGGATCTTCTCCTCACTCCGACCAGCATGGCCAGTGCAGGGTCACCCCATGGCCCCAGGGCAGCACAGCCCCCTCCTCTGCAGATCAGAAACAGCAGCTGAAGACCCTACATGGAGCACAGGGTGGGAACCGGGAATGTCCAGCCAGGCCAGCCTGGACACGCTCACCTGGGGAAAGGCTCTCCTGGAAGAAGGGGTGTCTCTGGAGAAGAGCTAGGGAGCATTTCAGTGCCTGCAGGGAGGATGTCTCCCCACCCTTGAGCACACCTGTCCCATGCGCTTCCAGCACAGTGGAGCCATTGGACCGTTAATGGGGCAGCAGGGATGGCCTTCCCCTTGCTCTCCAGTTTCCCCGTCCCCTTACTCCTCGCTCAGGCACATCCCTCTAAACTCCCCAGGTGCAGCTTTGAGCTTCAGGCAGTTGGAAGAATGCCCTGGTCTTTCAGCAGGCTAAGAATCTCTTCAGCCAAATCCTTCCATGTGTTTATATCTATCATATCCCATCCATCTCTCTCCCATGCTTGGAGTGAGGTTATCCCTTTTGGACAGTGACCATCACTGGAGGAGGTTCACCAGGTTGAAGAAGCCCATCTCCCCCACCGGCCCCACACAGGGAATGTGCTTTAGGCCCCAATCCTCAAAAACAAGAAATTCCAACTGAACTCAAGAAAACAGGTTTCAGCATGAGGGGTGCATGACTGTGGAGTGTCCTGTCGTGGAGATACTAAAAACCAGCCTGGACGTCTTCTTAAGTGACCTGCTCTGGCTGACTCCCTCTAGGGCAGGGGGATTGAACTAGACGATCTCCAAAGATCCCTTTCAATCTACATGATTCTGTGAGGACATGGCAGTCCAGCAATGTCTCGGGTAGATGCTTGTGAGGTGCCTTCTGCCTGAGAACCCAACAGGCCAGCAGCAGGCCAAGGTCTGGCATGTTGATTGTGAGGTCACCGCTGCTCTAAGAGCGGGCATCTGCTTTGGATGCTCATTTTGGGGTCACCCTGTCTCTGCAGGTGGCAGGCCAATCCCCGGCTCAAGGCTGGGTTCGGTGCCTACGAGGCTGTTCCTTCATGAGCACCTGACAGGCCAGCAGCAGGCACATGGTGTGGATGTTGGTTAGGAGGTCAGTGCTGCCACAATCTCTGATAGGCCAGAAACAGGCAGTTCATTTCGATACTGGTTTGGAGGTCACCGCAAAGGTCTGAGTGCATGATAGGCCAGCACCAGCCTCATGGATGACCTAGGTGCTTGGGAGGTCACATCTGCCTGAGTCCTTTATAGCCCCGCAGCAGGCAAAGAGCCTGAATGCCAGTTGTGAGGGTGCTGCTGCCTGAGGACCTGAGAGACCATGAGCAAGCTCCTGGGTGTTTGAAGGCCTGTGTTCCAGAGCACCCCTTAGACCTGCAGAGGGTTGATGACCAGGCTTGGTTCCTGTGAGGTCCCAAGTACGGGACATGCCAGCAGCATGGGTATGAATGCAACACACAGGATGGACCATGCCAGCATGTATGGAACATGCCAGCAGCTAGAGGTTGCTTCTGAGGTTATGGTTCCTTGGGCACATGATTGTCCACCAGCAGGCTCATGACTGGGGTCTGTGTTTGTGAGGTCATGTCCTTCTGAATACCTTTTTAGGCCAGGATGAGGCTTGTGGCTGCGTTTGGTGCCTGTGAGGTCTCTTCTTCCTGAAAAATTTCCTGGACTATTCCGTAGCTGGTGGGACATTCACACTAATGGTCCCAAGGTTTCAGCCAGCATTTGCCTTCCCAGCAGTGAAGTGTCTCGGCATTTCTCTTCCCTGGGTTGGGATTTCTGGACTCACTGGAGGGATTTCCAGCAGAGTCAAGATGCCTGGGTCCCTAACCCCAGTCCTGGATGGGGGTGGGCATGGCGAGTGTGTGATGCCCATCCTGCAGGGAGGGCTGGTATCCTCCATCCTATGGCAGCCATTGTATTTCCTGCAGCAGCAGGATCCCTTTCCACAAGTCCTGCAGAAGGAGTCGGAGATGAGTCCATGTCTTTGTGTGTCAAGGAGCAGAGTGTGAGGGTGGACAGACGTCAGTGAGTGTCTGGAACTGCCAGGGTGAGAGCAAGGTGCGGAAGGGAGATGGGTGTCTCCAGCCTGCAGGGAAGAAGAAGCAGCTGTGGGACAGTGTAGGACAAGCTGTGGTGGAGATGGCAAAGGGCACTGGCAAGGCTGGAAGTCACCAAGAGAACGCAAGTCTTTGTCCCCTGGGGCACAGCAATGGTCTCTGCCACCAAGGCCTGTGAGGAGACATGTTGTCCTAAGGCACTGGGGGGGCCTCCTGGCCTCCTTGCACACCCCCAGCAAGGCTGGGCACTGTCCCACCGGTGTCCTTCACTCAGCATCACACCCCCCAGATGCCCCTGCCCCAGGAGGAGCCCTGAGCCATGCGGGAGGGACAGGAGCTGCCTTGCCAGGGCCTGGGGCTCAGGGCTTGGCCTTTCTGCTCCATCAAACAAAGCCAGGGCTTTCTCAGCAGCTCAGCTGCCTGCACAGCACCTTTGCCTGCCTGCAATCATGGCCTCCTCTCAGCTGCTCTAACGAGCCCCTGGGGAGGCTTTCTCAGGGTTTACCCTCAGAGGGACTCATTCATACTTCAACGTACTTTCTTTCTTCTCACTTTGACTTCCTGAGAGCTTTGTGCAACCTGAGGCTCAAGGGCTCAGCACCAAATGCACCATGGGGCTCATTGCAACAAGGAAAGCCCGAACAGACCACGTCTCTTCCTTTTCTACTCTTTTACAGTCAATTAGAGACGTTTCCTAGTGTTCTTACGGTGAAAGATTTCAAAGAGCTTCTAATGAAAAAGGCTGTTCATTTTCAAGGGTGTAGTTTATTGTGTTTCAGTTTAGAGAAGAGGTGACAGCAGCATTCTCTGACTGATATGGATCCAGGGTCTCTCCTAAGGAGATCTAGACTGGTGAGAGAAGCTGTCCCTTGAGGTCTGACACAGGATGGCCAACCTTGCTCCTCACCTCCTCAACCCCACCATGGCTCTCATCGGCCACCTGGGACTTGCATCCCTTTTCCTTCCATCACACTTCTCCACCGCAGTCTGCAGCTGGATGTTCCAGCTCCTTTGCACCAGCTCCCACCTGCTTTCCTCAGAGACCTGCTGCACACAGGCAAACAGGGATTGTCTTGTTTTTGAACAAACAAAAGTAAATGATCAGATTCACCATTAAAATAAACCACTCCTCAACTGTGTGCCAAGTACAATCTGCCACCAATGAGGTTCACCTTCCACAAGGCATAACCATGCAAGAAATATTTTAGAGAGGTGAAAAAAACATCAAATAAACACACCTAAAGATTGTGCTAAAGATAGAATGAGAGAGACTACTGAATGATAGGACTGCATACCACCCCAATTTTATCATCCCTTGCCCTTGAACATGAAGGCAGTACAAAATATCCCCCAGAGATCAGTATATTAGAACAAGGCAAATCCAAGCAAGGAGGATAACACCACCAAAAGTGTTTGAAGGTTCAAGTTGCAAGAGGACATCATCCCAAGCACAAACCGAGGTTGGGCGGAGAGTGGATCAAGAGCAGCCAAGAAAAGAACACGTTCCCCACAGAAGTTTTGGAGGCCCCATTCCTGGATGTGTTCAAGACCATGTTGGATGGGGCTTTGAGCAGATGAGGTGCGACACCTACAAATGCCCATTTCTCATGGAGGATGCTGCCAAGAACACCACCAGTTATTATTTGGTCACTGTCCTGCCAGAACTGAGCCATCTCCTTCCCTCTAATGCTACCAGGGGGGAAGGCGGTCAAGAAAAGAAGGGAAAGAATCTGAACAGCCAAACACTGCTGTGAAAATGAAAAATTTTCAATCCCTAGAATCCCAGGGGTGACTGTGGAAGAAAAGTGTTAGAGAAACCTTTGTCCTGTGTCTACGGGTTCATCTCCATGTCTCCCCAGATCTTCTACAGCAGAGATGCTCCCACTTCCTCCTCGGCTGAATGGCTGAATGTACATTTTAGTGCTATCCTTCATCAGACAAAACCCAAAGTCCCTGGCTGTTCTGCCTGAAAGACAGAAACAAACTGCTCAAGATAAAAATCCTTCCTCTGAGACAATCCTTTAGCCTTCCTCGCCATACTGATCATCGCACACCACTAACTATTCCCTTGGAATTTCCAGGCTCCCCAAAATCTCCCAGAGTTAAAAAATTTCTAATGAGTGGAGCAGGGCCAGGGGCAGAAGGAGATGCCCTGAGCAGGAGCGGGAAAAAACTAAATGCCCCAAGTGGGGCAGGAGCAAAGTGAGTCACACCGATTTCGGCAGAGGCACAAAGAGCCACCTTGAGCAGAGCAGGAGTAAATCCACACACCTGGTATAGGGCAGGGGCAAAAGGAGCCTCCCCAGGCAAGAGAGGGGAAAAACCAGCTGTCCTGAGAGGGACACGATGAATAGAAGTCACCCAGGCAAGGCTGAGGCCACACTGGATGCCCCAAGCGAAGGATATAAAGAAGAAAGCCTCCCGAGTGGAGCAGGAGGAAAACTCCCTGCCCTGAGCTGAGCAGGAGGAACTCACTGCCCCGAGCAAGAGTGGGGAAGACTAGAGGACCCAGGCGGTGCAGGGGCCCAACTGGGGAGCTCAAGGTGGGCAGGAATAGCAACCAGCTGCCTTGTTGGGGCAGAAGAAACAGTCACTGCTGTCCAGGCAGGTTGAAGGGTTAAACCAGATGCTAAAAAGTCACCCAGAAAAGGCTTTTTGGAGCTGCAGGGTGGGAGAGCAGCTGGGTGGGGGCCTGGCGGCCACCCAGGGTCCACCCAGAGCAGTTGCTCAAGGTGGTTCTCTGGTAGCGCTTGTTCAGAGTCAGCCTGTGGCCAGCCCTTGGCCAGCAGTGCCTGGGGCAGCCCAACAGCTGCCGGCTGGTGGCCCCAGGAGGTGCCCGGGCTGTGGCGGCTGCGGGGCCGCAGTGCGTCCCCATGCGTGCAGGGGTGGCCCCTGTCACAAAGGGGCAGTGATGCAGCACCCGCCTGCTGCTTGTGAGCTCACCTGGCCAGGGCTTGGCATCCTGAAGCTCCTTGGGCTGAGCTGGCCTTGGGACAACTCGGCTCCTTCCTTTGCCACTTGCTTGGCTGCTTTTTCCCAACCATTCATCGTTTACTGCCCACTTCTCCTCAACCTCCATCCTCTTCCAAAGGTAACGATGATTTGACCTTCAGGACAGATCATACAGGAGGTAGATATGGGATCAAAGTATCGGCTGGTCTATGCCTTCGGGACGGTAGGATGAGCTCTTACAGCTTTATAGCCTGGCCAGATATGCACTATGGGTAGAGTTCCTATTTGCTAATTGTTATTTCTTCAACATATCCTAGGATGGGTACGTGGGGGTGGCAGTGTACTGTGAGGCTTTGGGCTCCGTCTGGAATGAGAAGAAGCACATCCTGATGGATGCGGTAGGAAGGGAGACAGAAAAGGAGCACAGCAAAGGCAGCTGTTAAAGCAGCGGCTGAAAGCCGGTCCCTCCTGCGTGCAAGGGGGCAAAGTGTGGGCTGGAGAACCAGAGGGCTCTGCTGCTAATGCCAGCCAGAGGGAAGCAGCAGGTCCTCTTCAGAGAAGGTGACACCCAGCGCAGTCTTCCCAAAGGGCCTTGGTAACTGCTGTCAGTTGGAGTCCTGTGACAGGGACAGCAGGGCCACCAGCCTGCGGCTCTGCAGTGGTTGTCAATCCCCAAAGGATGCCTGGACTTGGGTTTTCACTGCCAAATTGGCATTGTTTGTAGAAACATCTTGATTAGATGTTCATTTCAGGTCTTAGTGTGCCAGGTAGACCAAAGAATGAGGCTGCAGATGTTCCTTCAAACAATTCCCCTTGATCCTCTCCTTAGCAACTGCTCAGCGACTATCTACAGTCATCCTCAGCGACAGAGCCAGTACGTAAAGCTTGATTACCTACCGAGCCATGGTTAACTTTAAATTTGATGATGGATATCAGGGCTTGTGCACAGGTCAGGGATAATCCAAAGCTGCAGAATGGGAACCACTCGCTCGAGTGGAA
Organism: Larus michahellis; assembly: GCF_964199755.1. Lineage (NCBI taxonomy): Eukaryota > Metazoa > Chordata > Aves > Charadriiformes > Laridae > Larus > Larus michahellis. The sequence continues at coordinate 301,667 of NW_027436403.1, read as the reverse complement.
ATAATTGGTGTCTCGTTGCCTGTGGGAGGGAAGGGAGATTAAGAGTCCATCCAAACGAACATCTCGCTGTTAGAGATGGGTCTGGGGAGCTCACAGCCAAAAGATGTTCACTGAGGGTAGTCGTGGCAGCTCGCCGCACAGAGCAATGTGCTGCGGCTGGTTTGGGGACTAAATATCTCCAAAGCTTGGGGTTCATTGATGTTGTGCTTTCCCACAGGCCGGGCCATGTCCTGAGGGGTTGCTGCTGCCTCGTGCGTCAGGCCCAGGGGACCATCAGCCCTCGGGATGGGGCATTTCTCATGCGTGGAGAAATTCTCTAACTCTGGGAGATTTTGGGGAGCCTGGAAATTCTAAGGCAATAGTTGGGGTTGTGCAAGGATGGAGATGGCAAAGAACGCTAAAGGACTGTCTCAGCGGAACGACTTTTATCTTGAGCAGTTTGTTTCTGTCTTTCAGGCAGAGCAGCCAGGGACTTTGGGTTTTGTCTGATAAAGGATAGCACTAAAATCAACATTCAGTCATGAGTTGTGGCCCAGCAGTCAGAATAAGAGCAAATGCTTTGAAAAATGGAGGATGAGGGAACCTCAGCTGGGGAGTCGATGGGAGGTTGATGCAGCGCCTGGGCTGTGCAGGCCCTCGCAGTTGACATCGACCTTCTCCCTATCGCTTGGCCAATTCTGCTGAAGTCAACAGCGTGGTTGTTATGGCCAGAGGATACACCTGTGTTGGCCAGAAACACAACAAAATGCCCAGTGAAGCACTGGCTGTGCTTACGTCATAAACAGTGTTGCCGGCCTCCCGTGTTCTACACAACATTTCGACGCAGTTCTTGCTCGGTGGCCACAGCTCTTGCAGCTCACTGCTGCTCTGGGAGTGAACCTCACCAGTTTGGTTAGGTTTTGAGAGAAGAAGGACAAACTTTCTTGCCCAATGGGGCACAAAAGGACTCTCGGGGCAGCACGGTGATGCCGGTGGTGCTGGGAAGGGACCATGGAAGTTGTTAGAGGAGAGCTAGTCATGCTTTGCTGGGAAAGACGTAACTTATTTAGTGCAGCTCCTCACATCTCCCCCCTTCCTAAGTGTCTCCTGATCGTGCTGTATCTGTTCCCAACTTGCCTTCCTCACCTCCTCTTCCTTACGATTTCAGGCGCCTCAATATGGGCAGCCGTTTTCAGGCAGAGCTCCCAAACCTCCAGGACAGATCCCGTTTGGCCGAGGAGGAAGCGGGAGCATCTCTGGGGTGGAAGCCCTGGGGAGACATGGAGATGAACCCAGAGACACAGGACAAAGGTTTCTCTTAACACTTTTTTCCACAGTCACCCCTGGGATACTGGGGGTCAAAAATTCCTCATTTTTACAGCAGCTTTTTGGGCTTCTGGATTCTCTCCCTTCTCTTCTTGACCGCTTTCCCCCCTGGTAGCATTAGAGGGAAGGAGATGGCTCAGTTCTGGCAGGACAGTGACCAAATAATAACCGGTGGTGCTCTTGGCAGCATCCTCCATGAGAAATGGGCGTTTGTAGGTGTCGCACTTTATCTGCTCAAAGCCCCATCCAACCTGGTCTTGAACACCTCCAGAGATGGAGCCTCCAAGACTTCTCTGGGCAACCTCTTCTTTTCTTGGCTGCTCTCAATCTGTTCTCCACCCAGCCTCTGTTTGTCCTTGGGA